>NC_141018.1:16798170-16926648 GCF_052327205.1 Somniosus microcephalus | reverse complement strand
CATGGGCCCTGATGGTTAGGTTTCATTAGCTTGAGCCCTATGCACATCCTGGATGTGATGTCCTTGATTTGGGAGGCTTGTAATCGAGCTTTGGGTTGAATGTCTTTCTGGATTTTATTACCCTAATTATTGCTGACTCTTCGACCTCCCTTCTCCAGATTACACCATATTGGACTGTATTTACAGTGAAGTGAACAGAACATTCTTTGTCTTAGATGTGATGTGTTGGAGGGGTCACCCAGTCTATGACTGTCAGGTCTGTATGCAGGCAGTGAGATTAAAGCCGCTCTCGCTCTCTCTCTCTGTCTCTCTCTCTGTGTCTCTCTCTCTGTGTCTCTCTCTCTCTGTGTCTCTCTCTCTCTGTGTCTCTCTCTCTCTGTGTCTCTCTCTCTCTGTGTCTCTCTCTCTCTGTGTCTCTCTCTCTCTGTGTCTCTCTCTCTCTGTGTCTCTCTCTCTCTGTGTCTCTCTCTCTCTCTGTGTCTCTCTCTCTCTCTGTCTCTCTCTCTCTCTGTCTCTCTCTCTCTCTCTCTGTCTCTCTCTCTCTGTCTCTCTCTGTCTCTCTCTCTCTCTCTGTCTCTCTCTCTGTCTCTCTCTCTCTCTGTCTCTCTCTCTCTCTGTCTCTCTCTCTCTCTGTCTCTCTCTCTCTCTCTCTCTCTCTCTCTGTCTCTCTCTCTGTCTCTCTCTCTGTCTCTCTCTCTCTCTCTCTCTGTCTCTCTCTCTGTCTCTCTCTCTGTCTCTCTCTCTCTGTCTCTCTCTCTCTGTCTCTCTCTCTCTCTGTCTCTCTCTCTCTGTGTCTCTCTCTCTGTGTCTCTCTCTCTGTGTCTCTCTCTCTGTCTCTCTCTCTGTCTCTCTCTCTGTCTCTCTCTCTGTCTCTCTCTCTGTCTCTCTCTCTGTCTCTCTCTCTCTGTCTCTCTCTCTGTCTCGATCTCTCTGTCTCTCTCTCTGTGTCTCTCTGTGTCTCTCTCTCTCTGTCTCTCTCTCTGTCTCTCTCTCTGTCTCTGTCTCTCTCTCTGTCTCTCTCTCTGTCTCTCTCTCTGTCTCTCTGTCTCTCTGTCTCTCTCTCTGTCTCTCGTCTCTGTCTCTCTCTCTGTCTGTCTCTCTCTCTGTCTGTCTCTCTCTCTGTCTCTCTCTCTGTCTCTCTCTCTGTCTCTCTCTGTCTCTCTCTCTGTCTCTCTCTCTGTCTCTCTCTCTGTCTCTCTCTCTGTCTCTCGTCTCTGTCTCTGTCTCTCTCTCTCTCTCTCTCTCTCTCTATTTATTCTATATTGTAACTCACAGAACATGGGAGGTATCCTTAAGATGTTTCATTTATTTAGCAAGCTCCATGCAATGCACATAGTCTTGAATCGGCTAAAATTAAAAACACAATATCGGGACTGTTACAAACGTGCTCGGATTTTGTCATGAAATGTCAGCTTGGCTCAGTTGATGGCGAGTCTCGCCTCTGGGTCAGAAGGTCATGGCTTCAAGCTCCAGTACAGACTCGCGTACCTAATGCAGACTGACACTTTAGTATAGTACTGAGGGAGTGGGAAGCACCATTAAACCGAGCTTCCATCTGCCTGCTCAAGTGGATGCAAAAGATCCCGTGACACAATTCAGAGAAGAGCAGGGGAGTTCTCCCAGTGTCCTGCCTGACATTACTAAATTTGGCCATTTGTTCCCTTACTGTTTGGGGACCTTGACTTGTACAAATTGGATGCCATGTTGCCTACAAAATAAGTGCATGCACTTCAAAAAGTAATTAATTTTAAAGTGCTTTGGGTTGTCCTGAGGATGTGCTCAGGTGCTATATAAATGCAAGTCCTTTAATGGGTCTGTAAACGATCATTTGGAGAATAAAATTAATTCGTTACTTCTATTTAAAAACAGACAGAATTCAGATTCTTCTGGCTTCAGTCCAAACTGCAAGAGGAAGGCGAGAAGCTGTGCGAGATCGCCACCCGGAATCCAGTGAGTGTTTCCACTTTCTTGTGTGGCAAGGTTTGCATACGCCAGCCAATCTGAGCTGCTGGCTTATTTACCCTTGTGTGGCTATCACTGACAGACTAAAGTGAGTTATTTTCAGGCAGTGTGGTATAGCGCACTCTCCTTTCACCAGTGGCTCTGGGTCTCAATCCAGCCTAGAACAATGGGATCATAAAGTAACATAATGTTGGACAGAATCCACCACATTAAACAGCCGATGATCTTGGTCCTAATTTGTCATTTTTCACTTGGGCAATAAGGCAGTTGACTTGGGAAATGGAAATGTCACTTTAATGAGGTGTAGGCTTGCTTCATGTGTTTGAAGTTGAGATACATTGAGAAAGATTAAAGGGAGCTTCAGTCCTGTGGCATACTCCACCTTGAGGCTGTAATAAAAACAGAAAATGCTGGGCACACTCAGCAGGTCAGGCAGCATCTGTGGAGAGAGAAACCGAGTTAACGTTTTGGGTCGATGACCTTTCGTCAGAACTGGAAAAAGTTAGAGAGGGTAACCTGTTTCTGGTTTTATTTCAGTCTTACCCGAATGTTGTCTGAACTTGTCATTTTTCACTTGGTCAATAAGATGGTTGGTTTGGGAATTAAAATGTCACTTCCATGAGATGCAGATTTGCTTCATGTGTTTGGAGTGGAGGTGCAATGGGCCGGAATTTGCGATGGGTAATACGGCGAACTAGTGGCATTCACCGTTATTACCCCTTTAGAAACATAGAAGATAGGAGCAGGAGTAGGCCATTCAGCCCCTCGAGCCTGCTCCGCCATTCAATGAGATCATGGCTGATCATCCAAATTCAGTACCCTGTCCCTGCCTTCTCCCCATATCCCTTGATCCCTTTAGCCTTAAGAAATATATCTAACTCCTTCTTGAATATATTTAATGAATTGGCCTCAACTGCCTTCTGTGGCAGAGAATTCCACAGGTTCACCACTCTCTGGGTGAAGAAATTCCTCCTCATCTCTGTCCTAAATGGCTTACCCCTTTTCCTTAGACTGTGACCCCTGGTTCTGGACTCCCCCGCCATCGGGAACAGCTTTCCTGCATCTAGTCTGTCCAGTCCTGTTAGAATTTTATAAGTTTCGATGAGATAACTTTGAAACTGACCGCAATGTCAGGATGTAGCGCATGCGCATACAAACGTGGAAATCCTGAAGTTGCAGTCAGTCGTTCACTGCTCCGCCACTGGCTGCGCTGTGGGCCCCCTGCATAGCTGGCAATCCGTGTAATCGGGAAAATGGTAATATCGCTGTTAAATACCCCCTTAAATGTTGAGCCTTGTTGGATTTGGTGTAACTAGTGTTTTAACAGCATATTGACTGACAAACAAACGTTATGGTCCTGACAAACTCACTTTAATTTTGTGGGGTATCCAATTTCTCCATCATGATAAAAATTACAATTTTTAAGAAACTTTTATTTAAAGTTTCTTCATGATATTTCAGGTTCTACTTTTATCTCCATGTGAGAGCCCCAATTTTTGTTTTGCTCTCTGTAACATTTTTTAAAAGTCCGGATAAAAGCAGGTTCTCATTTCCTGCTTCCCTGCCTGTGAGAATTCTGGATTGCGATTGGCTGCTTAGACAGCTTGTTGACGTCTCAGCAGATGGCGTTAGGGATTCCCCACTAGACTGAACTGAAATCACTTGCGCGTCGAAAAAGGCAAACCTTACTTTGGGGAGGGGGGGTGGTGAGCGGACACCTTTGCTTCGCCGCTGACTGCAAATTCCAGGCCATTATCTCCACACGTTCAGAAACATACTGTCCCACCCCAAATGTAAATGTGCCTTCTGTTTGAACAAGGGGCCATGGTGTCAAAGTAGGTGAGACTTTGCTCTGCCTCACCCACACAGCTAGAGGGAGCATTTACAAGGGCTTGATGCAATATAGTAAAAGTAAACCACGGGACATGTGAGCAGGGCAGACAATTTGGCTTTGGAGAAAAAACCAGACTGGGCTGCACTTTGACCCCGTCCTGGGCCCTGCCGTCCAGATATTCTTAGTCCACTTGTTGGAGCCCCGAGATGATAATTCATCCGGAGAAACAACTACATTTATAAATGTAAATGAATTTATTTCTTTTTAAACAAAGCATAGATCTTGGTGTTTGCGCCTCTGTTCCTGGGTCTCTCTCGGAGAGGCAGCTGACAGAGTGACTCAGTCTCGAGCCTCTGGGAGTGCTGAAATCGGGGATGGGCAATAAATGCTGGCATCGCCCACATCACATAAATGAATTTTAAAAAACAGGAGGTCGTTATTTGCTGGCTGGTGCCACTAGGCGCACAAGCTGTGTTCTGTCCTCTGAAGAAGAAGCCTGCTGCATATTTTCCTAGTCAATAATACAATATGAAGAACTTCATTGGCTGTGAAGCACATGAGGGAGAAGGGAATAGAGGGATATGCTGAGTTTTTTTTAAATTCATTTACGCAATGTGGTGCTGGCCTTTATTGCCCATCCCTAGTTGCCCTTGAGAAGGTGGTGGTGAGACGCCTTCTTGAACCGCTGCAGTCCGTGTGGTGAAGGTACTCCCACAGTGCTGTTAGGGAGGGAGTTCCAGGATTTTGACCCAGCGACGATGAAAGATTGGTGATATACTTCCAAGTCAGGATGGTGTGTGACTTGGAGGGGAACTTGGAGGTGGTGGTGTTCCCATGCGCCTGCTGCCCTTGTCCTTCTAGTTGGAAGAGGTCGCGGGTTTGGGAGGTGCTGCTGAAGAAGCCTTGGCGAGTTGCTGCAGTACATCTTGTAGATGGTACACACTGCAGCCACAGTACGCCGGTGGTGGAGGGAGTGAATGTTTAAGGTGATGGATGGGGTGCCAACAAGCGGGCTGCTTTGTCCTGGATGGTGTCGAGCTTCTTGAGTGTTGTTGGAGCTGCACTCATGCATCACACTCCTTACTTGTGCCTTGTAGATGGTGGAAAGGCTTTGGGGAGTTGGGAGGTGAGACACTCGCCGCAGAATACTTAGCCTCTGACTTGCTCTTGTTGCCACAGTATTTATGTGGCTGGTTCAGTTAAGGTTCTGGTCAATGGTGACCCCCCAGGATGTTGATGGTGGGGGATTCGGTGATGGTAATGCCGTTGAATATCAAGGGGCGGTGGGCAGGCTCTTGCTTGTTGGAGAGAGTCATTGCGAGGACAGCTGATCCCAGCCCGGCTGGCAGTAGGGAGTGCTAGAATTGGCCCTGGCGCCCCAGGCGGTGAACGTTAAGACAAGGTCCGCACTCCTGCCCACCGTCCCATGCTGGGGAGGGAGGGGGCAGAGAGAACACAATGGGCGAGGCGCAGCAGGACAGAGCTCGGTTGTTAGGACCGACACCTTCAGGAAAAGGGTTACAGCTGGTAGCAATCAGAACATGGAATCGGTCATGGTTTTGGTTTCTCGATCTAATTCCACCCACCCCTGCCCCCATCGCTCCTGAACCCCAACTGTGCAGTGCCAGACACACTCCAGCAGCTTACCCACACAGCCACTCATCCTGTGTGAGCCTAGTGTGTGGGGGCTGGTAGGAAACGCACCCGAGGCTGTCCTCACGCGACATCTGTACAGCACACTTTGCAGCAGAGGTCACTGCATCGCAATCAGGAGCGAGAAGCCCGATCGATTATCGCCTCCCTCGCCAGGAGCGTTGGTCAATGGTGGGCCCCCACTGCCACCCTGGCTGGATCAGCGAACTCCGCACAAACTGGGAATCAAAGCTGCAGCATCTGGTGTGTGTGGATTTATCAAATGAGCCATCAGGGGAGCCAGACTCCAAACGACTTGAGGGCATCTTCAATTCTGTTTACTAGGGCACTCACTTCATCGGATTACAGAGGATATACGGCACAGAATCAGGCCACTCAGCCCAGCCAGTCCATGCCGGCATTTATGCTCCACTCGAGCCTCCTCCCATCCTTCCTTATCTAACTATCAGCATAACCCTCTATTCCCATCGCCCTCATATGCTTCACAGCCAATGAAGTACCTCATATTGTATTATTGACTAGGAAAATATGCAGCAGGCTTCTTCTTCAGAGGACAGAACACCGCTTGTGCGCCTAGTGGCACCAGCCAGCAAATAATGACCTCCCTGTTTTTTAAAATTCATTTATGTGATGTGGGCGATGCAGGCGAGGCCAGCATTTATTGCCCGTCCCCGATTTCAGCACTCCCAGAGGCTCGAGACTGAGTCACTCTGTCAGCTGCCTCTCGGAGAGAGACCCAGGAACAGAGGCGCAAACACCAAGATCTGTGTTTTGTTTAAAAAGAAATAAATTCATTTACATTTTTAAATGTAGTTGTTTCTCCGGATGAAATATAATCTCGGGGCTCCTACAAGCGGACTAAGAATATCTGGACGGCAGGGCCCAGGACGGGGTCAAAGTGCAGCCCAGTTTGGTTTTTTCTCCAAAGCCAAATTGTCTGCCCTGCTCACATGTCCCGTGGTTTACTTTTACTGTATTGCATCAAGCCCTTGTAAATGCTCTCTCTAGCTGTGTGGGTGAGGCAGAGCAAAGTCTCACCTACTTTGACACCATGGCTCCTTGTTCAAACAGAAGGCACATTTACATTTGGGGTGGGACAGTATGTTTCTGAACGTGTGGAGATAATGGCCTGGAATTTGCAGTCAGCGGCGAAGCAAAGGTGTCCGCCCCCCCCCCCCCCCCCGCCTCCCCGAAGTAAGCTGCCCGCGAGAGGTTTGCCTTTTTTGACGTGCAAGTGATTTCAGTACAGTCTAGTGGGGAATCCCTAACGCCATCTGCTGTGACGCCAACACGCTGTCTAAGCAGCCAATCGCAGTGCAGAGTTCTCACAGGCGGGGAAGCAGGAAATGAGAACCTGCTTTTATCAGGACTTTTAAAAAAATGTTAGAGAGAGCAAAACAAAGAAACCTGGACCTGTGGCGGTTGCTTAGCTTTGCTTCCGGTACAATTCTGGTGACTGTTCAGTGGACAATTTTAAAACCGCACCGTCTGCAAGCGAGGTTTTCAATAAAAATTGACCTCCCTTGAAAACGCAAGTTCCAGTCGACTTTCACCTTCCGCTGCCATGTTTGATACTGTACCGCCAAACAGGCCAAGTTCTTTTCCGTCATTTGGCTCGCAAGCTAGCAATAACCTTGGGCTGTTGATAATGCGCGAAAGTGAATTTTCTTTTTTTTTCTCTCCGCAGTTCAAGTTCGTGGGTCTGTCAAACTCGCTGTGCACACCAGAAGCCATTTGTCAGACTTTGGCTGCGGATTATCCCTTTGAGGTAACCATAGTGATCCATCAGAGTTATTGGACGCAGTGCATCTACTTGTTTCTTTCACTCCCAACCCCTCCCATTTTTTGTTTTTACAGTCTCCTGTAGACAGCAGCCTGTGTTTTCCTCGCGACATTATTTTGACGCTGCCGCTAACCTATTTATTTTGTTTAAGCCAAGGTCAGAATAACATTGGTTCTGCCGAAAGATCATCGACCTGAAACGGTGACTCTGTTTCTCTCTCCACGGATGCTGCCCTGGCCTGCTGAGTATCGCCAGCGTTTTCTGTTGTTATTTCAGAATAACATTGATTGGAGATTCGCAGCTGATGAGTTTGGTTAACCTTTGTGGGGGATTCAGAGTTAAGCGTGAAACTTATCGCTACCCTCCCGTCACAAGGGAACTGTTGCGTACCGTACCTCCAACTTATCATTTAAAAATACAAGAGCATTTCATTCCTATTTAGTGTGAGCCGTGGCTCGGTGGGTAGCACACTGGCCTCTGAGTCGGAAGGTCGTGGGTTCAAGTCCCACTCCCGGGACTCGAGCACAAAAATCCAGGCTGACACTCCAGTGCAGTGCTGAGGGAGTGCTGCACTGTTGGAGGTGCCGTCTTTCAGATGAGACATTAAACCGAGGCCCCGTCCGTGCTCTCAGGTGGATGTAAAAGATCCCACGGCACTATTTCGAAGAAGAGCAGGGGAGTTCTCCCCGGTGTCCTGGCCAATATTTATCTCTCAACCAACATCACTAAAACAGCTGATCTGGTCATTATCACATTGCTGTTTGTGGGAGCTTGCTGTGCACAAATTGGCTGCCACATTTCCTACATTACAAACAACAGTGACTGAAATAAAAACAGAAAATGCTGGAGAAACTCAGCAGGTCAGGCAGCTTCTGTGGAGAGAGAAACAGAGTTGACGTTTCAGGTCAATGACCTTTCGTCAGAACTGGAAAAAAGCAGGAACTGGAACAGATCTTTAAGCAAGTGTAGGGTCTGGGAAATGGGGGAGGGGATGAAAGAACAAAAGGGAAGGCCTGTGATAGGATAGAAGGCAGGAGAGGTTAAGAGATAGTCAAGGCGAGAGGAGATGGTAACGGGACAGGTTAAGAAACAAAGGATGGCTCTAGATGAAGTGTAAATTGCGCTGGCGGAATGAAGGACAGCTGCCCTGTGGGGGAGAAGAAAAAAAGACAGACAAAAAGTGTGGATAAAAAAAGAGATATTTTATGATAGTGACTGAATTTCTGTACTTCATTGGCTGTAAAGCGCTTTGAGACATCCTGAGGTCATGAAAGGCGCTATAGAAATGCAAGTCTTTCTCTTTTTTTCCTTTTTCTCTTTCTTTCTCTCTATTTCTCTCTTTCATGTTTATTAATGTAAGTGTAAACATTGTGTGCAGGCATGCATGTGTCTAAGAAATGGAGGTCCTACATTGAATAGGGCCCCCTTCCTCTCCAGAATGGGTGTGTGATCTGAATTGTGCCTTGCAGGTGGATGGGCTGCTGTTCTACCACAGACAGACACACTACACCCCAGGGAGCACGCCGCTGGTTGGCTGGCTGAAGCCGTACATGGTGGCCGACATCCTGGGACTGGCTGTCCCCGCCGGCCCTCTGACCACGAAGCCCGACTACGCAAACACGCAAATGCAGAAAATTATCGAGCTGAAAAAGAGCAAGGGCATCGGGCAGGACAGCGCCAGCCCGGCCACGAAGGGGGCACGGGAATCGGGGCGCTACGAACTGGAGCATCTCTCCACTCCCAGAAAGGCCAAGTCCTCACCCACTAAAATGGAATGCGCGAGCAAAATCAAAAGCTAAGCGGCCTGGCTGTGTGGACAGTGGTTCTGCTACCGAGTGCCCCTGAATGACCAGATACTCCCCGATTTTTTTTTTTTTTTTTAAGGTTTAGATTTGAGCTTTCTATAAGGCAGGCTCGAATTGAATGAGAATTGTTGAGAGGAATACTTTGGGGCTAGGTGGGCCTTTTCACTTTGGCTGCACGATGTTCTGAGATTCGCACCGAGTATGTGAAGAATCTCGAGCTTCAGCAACAGCTTCCGAGCCATTCTGCACCAGCCTAGAGGGTTAATCCTTTTGAAGACGGAAAGCAGAGTAACGCTCACTGGGAACATCCCCCATAATCACATCTACATAGCAATAGTGTTCAGAGGAGGGCAGCTGTCAGGGCACTTGAGAACGTCAAGCGTGTGCTACCATTTGGTTTTATCTTGTGCTGAAAAAACAAAGGCCTTGAATCCTGAGTTCGTCTTTGTTTTTACACTGCAGGTTAGGAATTGGTGGGCGGTGTGTGTTTTTATTAATTCAGTACGTGAGTGCCCTATAAATCTGGCAGAGGAGTGGGAAACACAAGCAGGAGTTCACTCATACGCTTACACACACATGCTGTGCAAATGCTGAAAAGTTGGCCCCTTCTGAACTCATTTTAAGATCCACTCGTATTGACAAGTCTTTGGTTACCTGGCTCCAACCCCGAAACGTGTGAAACTATAAACGGCTGTCGCTCAACATTAAATTTGGCCGCAATCCCCTCCAGCAATGTGCACCGTTCCCTTCTCCTGTGTTCTCTTGGCGAGTCCCAGGGTCACAGGAAGGCTGGAGATGAGACATCATTTCACTCTTGGAGAATCGCTTTCAAGAGAGTCATTTTCAAAAGAGGAATGTGCTTCAGGTGGGTGGCTGAATTTATGGGGTCTGATGTCTCCCCTTGAACAGCCACCTTTTGAAATATCTTTGTCGAAATGTGATAGTTCATTTCATTGGCAATCCTGTTTTTGTTTTGTGCACGTTATATCCCAGGCCAATGTTTTTCAAGGTTGATTTATAGCATTGCTGAAAGTGTTCAGCGCTGTACTGAGGATGATTGATTGTGCCGTCTACCAGTCTTGTGACCTGCTTTTTAATAAATCAAAAATGTCTTTTTGTAATCCCACACGGATTGCATTGTATGTGTGCCTCAATTCCTCACTGATGTAATTACTGCTACAAAACCTGCTTGGGAGCCCAATCTGTCATCTTTTCTTATCTTCTAAGTGCTAGGTGGGGGGAGATGAGAAGCGGGTCTCCCAAGGTCTCTGCTCGTGTCTGTTCAATAGCTGGGATCGACACTTGCTTTTGGAGCAAGAAAATAATCCCGCGAACGGTGAGAGTGCGGCGAAGTAAGGAAGTGCAGAGAAACACTGAGGGAGCTGAATGAAAGCACGTGCTTCACCTGACCTGATCCATGAAGCGCGCACTTTGTTGCCGACTGTGGGTTGGGTTTTCGGCAGATTTACTGTCCGACCATAAAACAGGATTTTCGCCAGTGAGCTCGAGTGTGGGTGACTTTGGCGATCAGTTAATTTTTGCACTTTAAGTCTGCCATTAGCCATTATTACGGTGAAAGCGGGCAAGCAATTAAGCCAATAATTATGAGATGACGGGCGTTTTCTATCTGGCTTTGGAGCTTACTTGAGCTGGAGTTTAGGATAAGTGCTCTGTCGCAGAAGTGCTCATGGACAAATGTTTCATTCTGCTAGACCCATGTCTCAACAGAGGTGGGTCTGGTGAAATCATTCAAAACGACTAATGTCCTTTAAGATTTTTTTCTTCATGCTATATTAATAATTGCAGACATAAATGAGGAAAAAAATTGAAATTGCAACTCGCATTGCTTTATTCCATTGTCACCTCACAACATGCATTTATAAAGCGCCTTTCACAGACCATAGAATGATACAGTACAGAAGTGGCCATTTGGCCCATCATACCGGCTCCGGCTCTTTGGTAGAGCTGTCCAATTAAGCCCACTCCCCTGCTCTTTCCCCATAGCCCTGTAAAGTATTTATCCAGTTCCCTTTTGAAAGCTACTGAATCTGTTTGCACCTTCCCTTTCAGGCAGTACATTCCACATCCTCGTTGTGTAAAAAAAAAAAGTTTTTCTTCCATGTTCTTTTGCCAATCACCTTAAATCTCTGCCCTTTGGTTCCTGACCCTTCTCTATCTAAAGGGTTATTTACTCTATCTAAACCCTTCATGATTTTGAACACCTCTATCAAATCTCCTCTTAACCTTCCCTGCTTTAACTATTAAAGGGATGAAAAATACTAATCAAGTGCTTAAAAATCATCTGAAAACATAAGAAAAAATGCCCCCCCCCCCTACTGAAATAATAAGGGGTCTTGATGCCTTTTGTGGGGCTTCAGAAGGGGTTTAATTTGACACTACAATTAAAATGAATAGGCCCATTTTAAGATTAATTAAACTCAATGCGTATGGTAGGCAATGGACTTTTGTCCATAGATAATTTACCAGTCTCTGCCATTTCTCCACAATGGATTCCCAATTGCTTCTTTTCAAGTATAATAGGCAGTGTGACAGATTCTAACAACACTGGTAGTGATTTCAATAGGATTAACACATATACTTCTCTGGTTTGGACAATGGAAAGTTCCACGATTCAAGGAACTAATATTTAAATGCACAAGACACTTCAGTACCTGGATCCAATTTCATCTGAAGAAAAAACAAGCTTTAACACATACATTTTCTACTTTGCTCAGCACAGCCACTTACTGCTTTGCTGAGATAATGAGTGTTTTATATAGGTTTAGCACAACTTCCTGCCTTTTGTACTCTATGCCTCCTTTATAAAACCCAAGATCCCATATGCTTCATTAATTGCTTTGTTAACCTGTTCTGCCACCTTCAAAGATTTCTACACAAGCACTCCCAGGTCTCTCCTTGCATCCCTTTACAATTGTACCATTTAGCTTGTATTGTCTCTCCTCATTCTTCCTACCAAAGTTTCACCTCACACTTTTCTGCGTTGAATTTCATCTGCCACGTGCCTGCCCATTTCACCAGTCTGCTATGATCTCCTGAAGTCTCTTATTTTCCTCTCTGCTACATTTCCGAGTTTTGTATCATCTGCAAACTTTGAAATTATGTCCAGTAGTAAAAGGAGACAAAAATTGGCTCCAAACCAAAGGAGATATTCGGGCAGGTGAGGTGGGTTTTAGGGAGCGTCTTAAAGGAGGATGGAGAGGCTTAGGGAGGGAATTCCAGAGCTTGGGGCCGAGACAGATGATGGCACGGCCACAATGGTGGAGTGAAGGTAATGGGAGTGATTATCTGCACAAACATCGTGGCGGCCTTCTGTGCATGCGCAGGGTATCCCGGAGTCGCGCGTGTGCACCCGATCCCCTTCCGTGCATGCGCGCTGTTTACCGAAGCCACGCATGCGCAGCACCCAACAGTTGTGGCCTGCACTGTGAGGCACGCTTTCCTCGGCTCCGTAAGGAGAAGGTCACTGGATCCGTTGGTGGCCCGGGGGGATCGAAAGGGGGGAAGAGAGAGAGGGAGTCAGTGGGGGAGGGGGTGGAGAGAGAGAGAGGGGATCGGGGAGGGAGAGGAGGTCCGGAATGGGGTGGGCTGTGGGGTAAAGAAGAGTACAGTGAGGATGGGGGAAGAACGTCATCCAGGTCTAAAGGGGGTGGGGGGGGAAGATGAGAGCGAGAACATGATCCAGACGGTAAGACGGATCACGTTCTTCCCAACCCCATCACAGTTGCACCAAGTTCTCCCTCTCCCCCTCCTGGAACTGGTTGGTTTCTCGGAAAACTCGGTGCATGTGTGGCGAGTGACATCATTGGACTGGACAAAATCCAGAAGTCATGACATTGTCACTATTCACTTCATACCCAATAAACCTGTTGACACTCTGTGACCCACACACAATGCCCCAACTGCCGGGGGCCGGGGGGGAACTTGGGCAGGGGAGATAGGAACCCTGGGGGGGGAGGGGGCGCGGGGACAGGAGAAGGTCAGGAACTTGGGCGGAGGGGGAGGTCAGAAACTGAGGGGGAGGGGCGGGGAGAAAGATAGGAACTTGGGGGAGGAAGGTTAGGAACTTCTTGTGGGGGGGGGGGCAGGAACTTGTTTGGGGGATGGAAGAAGGTCTTAACCCGCAAGGGTGAGCCCGGTCTGTTCTATGAGCTCTGTTCTGGCTGGAGTCTGGCAGTCAGAATGGCTCAAATTACACTTTGCAAAGTACTTGATGACTTAGGCAGTCATGATCTAATTACACATTCTCGATAAACTGCTGGGTGCGTCGTCCTCCAAGGTGACCAATCAGAAACCTGGTGTTGGAAGTAAACACGACCTTTCCTAAATTGGCCAGCGGCCTTTATCTCTTTTTGTGCAGCTACCAGGGTATTGTTGGGGGGGTCAGGGGTTGATTGTTCAGCCAGCTCACACATGTGGAATGGGACGGGTTTGATGGGCCAGCTGGCCTTTCCTGCCTATTTTCTTGTGTCCATAAGACTAATTGCAGCAGCAACTTGAGATGTGTGTACAAAGTGATGACACCATTGATTTGAACTTTCTATGGTGACCCCTGAGGCTTCACAATACTCTCCTCCCCTGCCTACGAAGACAAAAGAGTTGCACGCTCCTGCCATCCGGGTCAGACAGAATAAAAAGAGAACTAAATGCAAGTCTTTTTTTTCTTGTATCAGTTTTGAACTGTAAAGCAGTGATTCCACGTAAACATGCCTGATCCTATTCAACTGTGTATAAATTCCTCTTTTCAGTAATAAATGGTTTGCTTTTTTAAAATGTCAACATTAAATATAGTGAGCTCACTGATGCATCTTATCACGAGTTGGCAGGACAATTTCAATTTATAATCAGTTGTCACAAATATGTTTTTTAAAATGCATTCTGTTTTGCATTGATTGAATTTCTGAATGAAAGGTTAAGCAGCCCACAGCCAACCAAGAACACGGTTAATTGCGATTTCCATTAGTAGCTGATCAGGATCACAACCCACGTAGAACATTTCTTGGCAAAACAGAATTCAAATGCATGACTATAGCTGTAGTCAACAGTGATGCAGTAAACGGCAGGGAAACTCTTCCAAAGACGGCCAAATTCAGGTTCTAGATGTTTGAGAGCACCTTGACAGAGCAAGGGAAAAAAAGAAAGACTTGCATTTGTATAGCGCCTTTCACAACCTCAGGATGTCCCAAAGTGCTTTACAGCCAATTAATTACTTTTGAAGTGTAGTCACTGTTGTAATGTAGGAAACACAGCAGTCAATTTGCGCACAGCAAGGTCCCACAAAAGAGCAATGAAATAATGACCAGATAATCTGTTTTACTGATGTTGGTTGAGGAATAAGTATTGGCCAGGACACTGGGGAGAACGCCCTGTTCTTCTGCCAATAGTGTCGCGGTATCTTTTACGTCCACGCGAAAGGGCAGACAAGATCTCGGTTTAAGGTCTCATTCGAAAGACGGCACCTCCGACAGTGCAGCGCTCCCTCAGCACTGCACTGCGAGTGTCAGCCTGGATTTTGTGCTCCAGTCTCTGGAATGTCAGCCATGGTTCAGTGGGTAGCACACTCTCACGTCTGAGCCAGAAGGTTGTGGGTTGAAGTCCCACTCCGGAGACTTGAGCTCATAATCTGGGCTGACACTCCTGTGCAGTACTGAGGGAGTGCTGCACTGTTGAAGGTGCCGTCTTTTGGATGAGATGTTCAACCGAGGCCCTGTCTACCTTCTCAGGTGGACGTAAAAGATCCCACGGCACTATTTCAAAAAAGAGCAGGGGAGTTTATATTTATCCCTCAACCAACATCACTGAAAAAACAGATTTTATGGTGGATATCTCATTGCTGTTTGTGGGATCTTGCTGTGTACGAATTGGTTGCCACGTTTCCTACATTACAACAGTGACTACACTTCAAAAGTACTTCATTGGCCGTAAAGCGCTTTGGGCCGTCCGGAGGTCATGAAAGGTGCTGTAGAAATGGGAGCTCTTTCTTTTGAACCCACAACCTACTGACTCGGAGGCGAGAGTGCTACCGCTGAGCCACGTGAAGAGCGCTTTCGGGTGTGTAAAAGTGATGGTCCTTAGTGATCTGTGCTATTGCTGTGTTGGTGCACGAGAGGGTCAGTACACAACACTCTTCGACAGGTTGAAGTTAATATTTTCTGGTTTCTAGAGGCAGTCCTTCTATGCTGCAACCTGCATAAGCAGAATGGTGGGACACAGCCTCAAGGCCGCAATTCCTAATCTTCCATTCACTGGGGGAGATGCCAAAACAGGGATTAAGAGAGAAGAGGAAAAAAAGCAAGCGGAAGGGCCACTCGCACACACCCGCTAGTTGTATTGATATATAATTAGTGAATAGGCACCTGTGGAACATTACATGCTTCTGTAGCTGCTAAACAGGTCAGCCACATAACTCAAGGTTGTAAATCTTTGTAGGAAAGAGTCAGAAGAAAATCAGCCATTCAGAAATAAAAGGTCACCAGGCACTCTGAGTTTGTTGTGAACAAGAGACAGCAGGCAGATTTCCTCTTGTTGTGTTTGGGTGTAAATAATCACATGGGCTGGGTGCATAGCGGAGAAAAAGGATGGGATTGCTTATGGGTGTCTTATTCTCTCTGGTCAGGTGCAACAGAGGAATTGTCACCGCTGTGGGTCCTGATAGAATGCCATTGGTAAAGGCCCTGTCTCCTGGGATTGTTCCGAGCACAGAAGCAGAAGGGGAGGGATAACCAAATGCCTGGTCACAAAAATCAGCTATAAAATCAAGTATTGATCTGTTAAGGTAACATAACAGTAAAAATTAGATTGATCCTGAATAAAATAAAATCAGATATGACAGACAACTGCTTCTTCCAACTTGAGTTTTTGTTAATATCAGCACAGCCATAGACTTTACACGTGTTAAAGAGTGACTAAAGTAATTCTGAGTGACCTACCTATTACCTACTGCAAAGGAAATTTACTAAAACTGCCCCAACATTGTCAGAATCCAATGGAAGAGTCATCTTGTCCCAGTTGGCAGTACTTTTACCTCTAGGTCAGAAGGTTATGGCAGTGCAGTACCAAGTGAGTTCTGCCCTTCAGGTGAGATGTTAAACCAAGGCCTGGTTCAAGAGGAGGTTAAAGGTCCTGTGGCACTATTTGAAGGCGATCTAGGGGTGTGCCCAAGCTAGCATTCCTCTACCAACCAACAGTGCCAAAAACCAGATTAAGTGTTCATTCATTCATTGCTGTTTATGGCACCAATAGCTGGCTCAAAATAGCTGCGATGTTTACCCACCTAACAACAATTTGATTCATTCGATGTAAAGCATTTGGGATGTTTCTGAGAGATGTGTGTTATATAAATGCAAGTCCTTTCTTTCTTGGAACTCTATATTGGTCTACCCTATAAAGGTGTCAGCTGTGGCTCAGTGGGTCTGAGTCAGAAGGTTGTGGGTTCGAGTCCCACTCTCAGAGACTTGAGCACAAAATCCAGTGCTGAGGGAGAGCCGCACTGTCAGAGGTGCCGTCTTTCGGAGGATACTATTTCGAAGAAGAGCAGGGGAGATCTCCCCGGTGACCTGGCCAATATTTATCCCTGAATCAACATCACAAAAACGGATTACCTGGTCATTCTTTTGTTTTCACTGTAATGTCCATGACCACAAACATTGAGGGAACTGTGTCCCTTGGGTTTCATTCTCCTGGGGCTGTTGGGCTCATTGTTAGTTGTCAGTTTAGATCTATCAACCTCAACGAAGTGTTCTGTGATTTAGACCGGCGGTTCCCAACCTTTTCCTTTATGCGGACCACTACATCGTCATCAAAAGCTTTTGCGGACCACGTGTATTGAATATGATACATATGAGGTACACGTGATTATATTATCATAATTTTTTTTTCCGTGGACCACCTGCAGTACCCTCGCGGACCACCACAGGTTGGGAACCGCTGATTTAGACATTGCATTGTACACCAATGATGCCTTGTTACACTATGATCAAATATAAGGATTTTAACTTAGACTGACTGTGTCTAAACATCCATCCATCCTTCTATCTTGCTCTGTAATTAAAAATGTTGCATCTGCTGTGTGTCTGAAGAGTGGCTTGCCCGTCAGTGGTGGTAAAGTGCCTGATGTGTCCATTGGCTGATATTTCATAGCCTCATACAGCAGAGAAGGAGGCCATTCGGCCCATCCGGTCTGTGCCAGTCCTTTGAAAGAGCCATCCAATTAGTCCCGCGCTCTTCTCATAGCCCTGCAAATTTCTCCTTTTCAAGTATTTATCCGATTCTCTTTTGGAGTTATCGTTGACTCTGCTTCCACCGCCCTTTCAGGGAGTGCATTCCAGATCACAGCAACTCACTCTGTAAGAAAAAATCCTAATTTCCCCCCTGAATTTTTTGACACTCAAAAGAAAAATTCCTATTCACAAAAAATGAACCAATCACATTCCTGGAAAATATATTTGAGTGGCCATGTTGGTGCCACAACCACTCCACACTTAACAATGAAACTGATAACAAACACATTAAAACTCGACAAATGTAAAAAAAAAAAATCACAGAACTGACTAATAAACTCACCCACCCTTCTTCCAACAGATTACCATCCGACCCTCTCCTCACTCCCCCTCCCCCCATCAGAACACAAATTCGTTTATGGGATGTGGGCATCGCTGGCGAGGCCAGCATTTATTGCCCATCCCTAATTGCCCTTGAGAAGGTGGTGGTGAGCCACCTTCTTGAACCGCTGCAGTCCGTGTGGTGAAGGTACTCCCACAGTGCTGTTTGGTAGGGAGTTCCAGGATTTTGATTCAGCAACAATGAAGGAACTGTGGCAAAGCCACTAAGAGACTCTCACAGTGATTTGTATAATTGCCTTTAATCATGTTTATTACCTTTCAGTGTTAGCTCTGGTTAAACAGAGCTAGATCGACAAAATCGCGATCTGACACGATGACGTCATCACGTGGGTCATGTGATGTCCCCAACGGCGGGAAACGTGATGACGTCATGATGTCAGAGGTAGAGGGCGTGGCCAGCCAGTCCTCGTGTGGAGATATAGAGTAAAGACCTGTTTAGAGCTTCTCCTGCATTTTCTTGTTTTGTAAAGTTTTAATACATTAAACTCAGTTTGTTAACTTCCAGTGAGTTTATAGATTCTTTGCTAGGAGTGCAGAGACTCCTACATTGGTGACCCCGAATCCTCGCGATCGTTTTTCGCGGTGAACGCAGAGAACGGGCCAGTAATGGAGGCCAACGCAGTGGCCTTGAAGCTCCCCCAATTCTGGGAACAACAGGCGGCCTCTTGGTTTGTGCAAGCCGAGGCGCAATTTGAGCTCCGCAACATCGTACAGGACCAGACCAGATATCTCCACGTGATCTCCACCCTCGAGAGCTCGACGGCGTCAAGAATCATCAGCCTTCTGGAGAGTCCCCCGAATGCTGACAAGTATGTCGCCATCAAGACACAATTGCTGCAGGTATTTGGTCTTACCAAAGCGGAGCGCGCTCGCCGGTTACTGACGCTACCAGGGTTAGGTGACTCCAAACCCTCGGAGCTTATGAGTCACATGCTGACTCTCCTGGGGTCCGAGCCCCAGTGCTTTCTGTTTCGCGAGCTGTTCCTTACTCAACTTCCCAAGCAAGTCCAGGCGGCCCTCGCCCGAGCAGAGACCGCAGACTGCGTCGCGCTCGCTGAAGAGGCGGATAAGATTTATGCGGTCCAGCAACAGCACTGCGCCCTCGTGCAACGCCCCGCCACGAGGAGCCCGACCCCGGTTCCGACCAAGGCGCCTCCGATGACCGGTTATTGCTACTACCACGCTCGTTTCGGACCGAAGGCCCGCTGCTGCCGCCCACCGTGCAGTTTCGTTACCAGACCGTCGAATAGACCGCCACGAGTCAAGCACACCGGTCCCGGTACTTCCCCCGCGGCCATGATGGCGATCGGCGCTTCCGGGAATCTCACCTACTTAACCGACTCCATCTCGGGCCGTCGTTTTCTATGCGACACGGGGGCACAATGCAGCATTATACCCACCTCGGTCATCGACCTTCGCTCCGGCGGACGGGGTCCCCCAATGCAAGCAGCCAACGGGGGTTCGATCCGCACTTGCGGAACGCGGCTCGTCCAAGTATGTTTCGGTGGACAGTTTTTCACCTGGAATTTCATCACCGCTCAAATCTCGCAGGCCCTGTTGGGTGCTGACTTTTTGGGCGCCAACGGCCTGTTGGTGGACGTCAAAAATCGACGCCTCGTTCGCTCCGCCACACTCGACGATATTTCAGGGGCGCGCAGCACGTCTGCGTCACACACGATTTCATGTGCGCGGCCACAGCCCAACGATTTCGCCCGTCTCCTCGGGGAGTTCCCCGAGCTGACGAAGCCCACCTTTTCGGCTCCGACCGTCAAGCATAGGGTGGAGCATCATATTTCGACTACCGGCTCTCCCGTTTACGCCAGGGCGCGACGTTTAGAGCCCAGCAAGCTAGCGGCAGTGAAGGCGGAGTTTGCCGTGATGGAGCAAATGGGGATCATCCGTCGATCCAGTAGCCCCTGGTCCTCCCAGCTCCACATCGTCCCCAAGCCCGGCGGGGGATGGCGGCCCTGTGGTGATTATCGCCGCCTCAATGAGATAACGACGCCCGACCGCTACCCCATTCCCCATATACAGGACTTCTCAGCCCATTTGGCGGGCACGTCAATCTTCTCGAAAATCGACCTCGTCCGTGGTTACCACCAGGTGCCAGTGCACCCTTAAGATGTCGACAAGACAGCGGTAATTACCCCCTTTGGACTTTTTGAATTCCTGCGAATGCCCTTTGGGCTTAAGAACGCGGCGCAGGCGTTTCAGCGCCTCATGGATTCAGTCCTGCGGGACCTTGACTTTTTATTTGTTTATTTGGATGATATTCTGGTTGCCAGTACCTCCAAGGAGGAACACCTCGAGCACCTTTGGGTCCTTTTCCGACGACTGCAGCAGCACGGCCTCATCGTTAACCTGGACAAATGCCGTTTCGGCCTAGCGCAACTTGATTTCCTGGGCCAACGCATAACCCCCACTGGGGCTATGCCTCTTTGAGTCAAGGTGGAGGCAATCGTGGCGTTCCTGAAACCGAAATCCGTGAATGCCTTACAGGAGTTTCTGGGGATGATGAACTTCTATCATCGTTTCATCCCCAGGGCAGCTCAGCTCATGCGTCCGCTCTACGAGGCCCTCAGAGGCACGACGGGAAAGGAGCCAGTGGTATGGTCGCAAGACATGGATCGCGCCTTCGAGGAGACGAAAGCTGCGCTCGCCAATGCGACCATGTTAGCACACCCCCTGCCGGGAGCCACCATCGCCCTCACGACGGACGCGTCAGACTACGCGGTGGGGGCTGTCCAGGAGCAGTGGGTCGACGGCGCGTGGCAACCTCTGGCCTTTTTTAGCCGCCAGCTACAACGGCACGAGCGCCGGTACAGTACTTTCGATCGAGAGCTGTTGGCTTTGTTTTTGGCCATCTGCCATTTCCGTTTCCTCCTCGAAGGACGACGTTTCATCGCGTTCGTGGAACACAAGCCATTGACGTTCGCAATGGCCAAGTCTGCGGAACCATGGTCGGCTCGGTAGCAACGGCAGCTGAAGTACATATAGGAGTTCACCACCGACATCCGGCATGTGGCCGGTAAGGACAACGTCGTCGCCGATTGCCTCTCCCGTGCCGCCGTCCAGGCCGTCCAACTGGGCATTGACTACACACAGATGGTGGTTGACCAAGCGGCCGACCCGGAGACCCAGGGTTTTCGTTCGGTTCCAGCCAGCCTCCAGCCGAGGGATGTGCCGTTCCATTCCACAGGTACTACTCTGCTCTGCGATGTTTCGCTGGGTGCACCCCGTCCGATCGTTCCGTCTAAATGGCGCCGAGCAGTTTTCGACGCCATACACGGCCTATCGCATCCTGGAGTGCGGGCATCACAAAAGCTGCTGGTCTCCAAATTCGTATGGAGGGGAATACGCAAAGACGTCAGAGACTGGGTGAACACTTGTGTTGTTTGCCAACGGGCCAAGGTGCAGCGGCATGTCAGGGCCCCGCTCGCCACTTTCAAGGTTCCGGAGCGGCGATTTGATCACATTCACATCGACTTAGTGGGCCCGCTTCCACCTTCCCGGGGCTTTATGTATCTTTTGACGATGGTGGATCGCACCACAAGGTGGCCGGAGGCAGTCCCCATGACGTCCACCACCTCTGCGGATGTTGCTCGAGCATTCGTTTCAGCATGGGTGGCCCGTTTTGGTGTCCCTGCGGATATTTCGTCGGATTGGGGGCCGCAATTTTCGTCCGAACTGTGGAATGAAGTGATTTCCGTGTTGGGTGTTAAGCTCCACCGCACTACGGCCTATCACCCGCAAGCGAACGGCTTGTGCGAGCGGTTCCACCGTTCCTTGAAGGCATCGCTCAGGGCCAGCCTGCTGGATGCATCCTGGGTCGACAAACTGCCGTGGGTGATGTTAGGACTCCGCACGGCGCCGAAGGAAGATCTCCAGTCGTCGGCGGCGGAGATGGTTTATGGGCAACCGCTTCGAGTCCCAGGTGAATTCCTGCCGTCCCCTACGCGTCCATGGCAAAGAGAGACCCACCGGGATGCGGCCTGCTGTTTCCGCCCAGTTCCGACCTCACAGCACGGTTTGCCTTCGTCCAACGTCCCGGGGGAGTTGTCGAAAGCCAAGTTCGTGTTTGTGCGCCAAGACGGCCATCGTACCCCGCTCGCGCCTCCTTATGCCGGGCCTTTCAAGGTTTTGCAGCCAGGGGACAAGAGTTTCGTGATTGACGTCGGGGGCAAGCCGGATCACATCTCTGTCGATTGCCTCAAGCCTGCGCACCTGGACCTCGAACGACCGATCGAGCTGGTGCAGCCTCCGCGCCGCGGCCGGCCGCTGGCCGCCGCCACACCTGACAGCGCCGTGTTACCTACCAGCTCGCCACCCGCTCAGCGTTTTCCCATCCGGGAATTTAGGAGTCGGTCCAACAGACTTGTCCGACCTCCTCAGCGATTGACTCTTTCCGTTAAAGACAATTCTGGGGGGGCGTATGTGGCAAAGCCACTAAGAGACTCTCACAGTGATTTGTATAATTGCCTTTAATCATGTTTATTACCTTTCAGTGTTAGCTCTGGTTAAACAGAGCTAGATCGACAAAATCGCGATCAGACGCGATGACGTCATCACGTGGGTCATGTGACGTCCCCAACGACGGGAAACGTGATGATGTCATGACGTCAGAGGTAGAGGGCGTGGCCAGCCAGTCCTCGTGTGGAGATATAGAGTAAAGACCTGTTTAGAGCTTCTCCTGCATTTTCTTGTTTTGTAAAGTTTTAATACATTAAACTCAGTTTGTTAACTTCCAGTGAGTTTATAGATTCTTTGCTAGGAGTGCAGAGACTCCTACAGAACGGCGATATACTTTCCATAGCCGGTGCCGAGGTTGATGTGGGGTGGTCCGTCCAGTTTCATTCTTATTATTGTGTTTTGTAGCGTTTTGTTACAACCAAGTGGCTTGCTAGGCCATTTCAGAGGGCAGTTAAGAGTCAACCACATTGCTGTGGGTCAGGAATCACATATAGGCCAGACCAGGTAAGGACGGCAGATTTCCTTCCCTAAAGGACATTAGTGAACCAGATGGGTTTTTATGACAATCCGATAGTGTCATGGTTACCTTTACGACAGGGGCAGGGAGACCGCACAGCCCAAAATAGCCCTGGCAACGCCGGGCACCCCCAGCTAGTATTTTACATGTGGGAGTTTGGACTTCTGCCCACACACATGAGGCATTGATTATACTTAATCACAGAAGAGTAAAGACCCTCTGAACTATCACCCAAATTCTCTGGTTAAAAGAAAACTTTCAGTCCCTATCTGTGGTCCTGGGAGGAAGACTTGAGATAATCTTCCCCTGGTTTTTGCACATAAATCAAACTAGTTTTTATCAGTGTGACAGTCAATGGATAATGAAACAAGCTTCACGAACACCGCTTAATCACTTAGACTAGACTGCCTGGATACTGTAGTTAGTTGCTGAAACACTCTTCAACTCTTTTAATTCATTGGCTGTGAAGCACTTTGGGACATCTTGAGGATGTGAACGATGCTACACAAATGCAAATTAGTTCTTTGCTTTCCATTCCCTCCTCCTCTCCGTTCCCTCCTCCTCTCCATTCCCTCCTCCTCTCCGCTCCCTCCTCCTCTCCATTCCCTCCTCCTCTCCGCTCCCTCCTCCTCTCCGCTCCCTCCTCCTCTCCGTTCCCTCCTCCTCTCCGCTCCCTCCTCCCCTCCGTTCCCTCCTCCTCTCCGTTCCCTCCTCCTCTCCGTTCCCTCCTCCTCTCCGCTCCCTCCTCCTCTCCGCTCCCTCCTCCTCACCGTTCCCGCCTCCTCTCCGCTCCCTCCTCCTCTCCGCTCCCTCCTCCTCTCCGTTCCCTCCTCCTCTCCGCTCCCTCCTCCTCTCCGTTCCCTCCTCCTCTCCGCTCCCTCCTCCTCTCCGCTCCCTCCTCCTCTCCGCTCCCTCCTCCTCTCCCTTCCCTCCTCCTCTCCGCTCCCTCCTCCTCTCCGTTCCCTCCTCCTCTCCGTTCCCTTCTCCTCTCCATTCCCTCCTCCTCTCCGTTCCCTCCTTCTCTCCATTCCCTTCTCTCTGCTCCCTCCTCCTCTCCGCTCCCTCCTCCTCTCCGCTCCCTCCTCCTCTCCGTTCCCTCCTCCTCTCCGTTCCCTCCTCCTCTCCGCTCCCTCCTCCTCTCCACTCCCTCCTCCTCTCCGCTCCCTCCTCCTCTCCGCTCCCTCCTCCTCTCCCTTCCCTCCTCCTCTCCGTTCCCTCCTTCTCTCCATTCCCTTCTCTCCATTCCCTCCTCCTCTCCCTTCCCTCCTCCTCTCCGCTCCCTCCTCCTCTCTGCGCCCTCCTCCTCTCTGCGCCCTCCTCCTCTCCGCTCCCTCCTCCTCTCCGCTCCCTCCTCCTCTCCGCTCCCTCCTCCTCTCCGTTCCCTCCTCCTCTCCCTTCCCTCCTCCTCTCCCTTCCCTCTTCCTCTCCCTTCCCTCCTCCTCTCCCTTCCCTCCTTCTCTCCATTCCCTTCTCTCCATTCCCTCCTCCTCTCCCTTCCCTCCTCCTCTCCGCTCCCCCCTCCTCTCTGCTCCCTCCTCCTCTCTGCTCCCTCCTCCTCTCCATTCCCTCCTCTCCCTTCCCTCCTCCTCTCCGTTCCCTCCTTCTCTCCATTCCCTTCTCTCCATTCCCTCCTCCTCTCCGCTCCCTCCTCCTCTCCGCTCCCTCCTCCTCTCCCTCCTCCTCTCCGCTCCCTCCTCCTCTCCGCTCCCTCCTCCTCTCCGCTCCCTCCTCCTCTCCCTCCTCCTCTCCGCTCCCTCCTCCTCTCCGCTCCCTCCTCCTCTCTGCTCCTTCCTCCTCTCCGTTCCCTCCTCCTCTCCGCTCCCTCCTCCTCTCCATTCCCTTCTCCTTTCTATTCCCTTCTCCTTTCTGTTACCTCCTCCTTTCCTTTCCCTCCTTCTGTCCTTCCTTTCTAAAATGGGAATGCCACACCCATGACTACAGATATTTCTCTTCAAAGATTGCTTTGACATCAATGTAAATGTCCCACCTTTACAGATATCTAGAGTCACAACGTAAGGCTCTTGTCTTATAAGGACATAAGAAATAAGAGCAGGAGTAGGCCATACGGGCCCTCGAGCCTGCTCCGCCATTCAATAAGATCCTGGCTGATCATCATTCCTGCTTTTTTTGCCTTGGTAATTGGTAATACGTAGCACCCCAAATATAAAATGCTTTGCGATCAGGACTATAAAATAACCCTCTGTGGTGATGATGCACTTTTGTATTTGCCTGCATCATTGGTATTCCTGCCCGATTGGTTTAGAGTGAATAAAGATTCCAACAACTTCACAGATCATATCATCGTAGTGTATCACCAGCTGGCTCCAGCAATTTAGGTGTGGCCGTACTAATGATTGCCAGGCCTTCACTGCAGAAAGGCAATGGCTTTCAACCATATCTATAATACTTAATTTCAAGCACGTTGAACAGCTAGCTTAATATGGCTGGGATGCACTGCCCTTCAATTGTCTCTTTCTTTGGAGGAATTTCTGACGGCCCTCTCCCCACTTGCAGAGATCAGCAATTTACCAGGTGGGGAATCGTGAACTCCAGCCCATGTCCTATCACTCCATAGTGCAACACATTGGAGCTGTAACTGCTGCACGACCAAGACCATTTTACTGATTTCTGTCAGTATTTGAAGTTAATAACAAAAATGCTCACACAGAAGTTTCCGTCACTGGAAATCTTTTTATTAGCTAATGGCTCCAGCAGAGAGCTATCTCAGTGCACCTCATCTTCCGATTAGGCACTTTACAGCCTTCTGGACTCAACATCGAGTTCAACAATTACAGATCATAATCTGGTCCCTGTTATGTTCATTAATAACTAGACATTCTTATTATGAACACAGCTAGCTTCTAGCTAGTTATTTATTCAGTACACGTTCTCTAGGTACAGTATCTGTAGAGGCTTCCATGTGTGCTCCTGTGTGCAGGCTGCCATCTTGACTGCTGCCTTCTGGGTAGCCTAGCCTCATGGGTAATGTAGTCTTAATATATATATAGCTGGGTAGTGTAGTTTTATACATACAGCTCTATACAGCTCTACTGCTCCACCTAGTGTCCACCACAGAGTTACATGTTATTGATCACTACATCCCCCTTTGGAGGTTTAACAAAATCAATATCAATCAACTTTCAAAAAAACAATAAAGATAATATCAGTAACACTTTTGTTAGTGCTCTATAAACATAAACATTTTCAAAACAGTCAACACATTTTCAAAGCTTTACATTGTACTCAAAGATTAAGTCTATCAGGCTCTTTTACTTCACGTGTGGATCTTCTCAACACAGGTAAGTCTGATGTGTCTTCATGAGATTGTTCTGACGGTGAATGACAAGATGCAGTTGCGGCATTGTCATCAATCTGCTCTTGTATAGATCGAGGTCTGCTTGCGATCTTTGCTTGGAGAGGGTTTCAGTGTTTCCTTCACTCTTCATGCCATAACTCTCAATGTAGTCAATGCACTCTCGAAAAACTGCTGGCAGCTGGATCCCATCATACAGCATAGTCCTCTCAGCAGCGTCGGCTAATGGAACACCAAAGATTGGCCTGAGGGAAGAAGGAGTATCCACCGGAACTGCTTCCTGCTCTGATGCAGGCTTCTTCTTTTTCTTTTTCTCTTTCCACTGCTTAACAACATCTGCTGCGGTTATATCTTTAGACTTTTCCTCCTTGTGTTTTTCCTCTTTGTGCTTTTCTTCCTTTGGCTTCTCTTTGACCTTAAAGTCTTTTTCTTTCTTCTTGGAGAAACTAGGCTTTTTGAAGACATGGATACCCTTTGGCCTTTTCATGCTTGATGGGCTCTCTGCTTCATCACCTGAGTCATCTGGTCTGCTTATGGCACAGTTTATACGGTAGACTCTCTTGACCAGTTCTAAGTCTTCACAAGCTTTGTCACCCAGTAGTGAATCAAGCCTTTCAGCCACAACAGAAAACATGAGATGATGCACTTTGTCTTTGACTGTCACTTTAAGTCTGCATACACCTAAGCTATCTATTTTCTGTCCATTATAGTCCTTCAGTAGTACTGACTTTTTCTGTATTTTGGGCTTTTCTTTCATATTGTTAATGTCACTCATACTGATTAAGTTTGCTTTTGCCCCAGTGTCCAGTTTCAATGTAACTAATGCTCCATTTATCTGCAGTGGGATCATCCATTTGTCCTCTTTTACTGCATTAACTTTATGTTCAGCATTGTCTATTTCTGAGGGCTGCACATTTTCTGTATCTTTTTTGATATCGTCACATGACACCATTCCTACAAAAAATGTCTCACTTACATCAGTGTCCTCAATCACATTAACTTGTTGCCCTTTCGTCGTTTTTACTTTTGAAAAGCATTGTTTGGCAAAGTGATTCTTTCCATTACACTTTGTGCACATTTTTCCAAACGCTGGGCATTGTCTTAACTGGTGTTTGTAACCACAGCGTTTACAATTAAAAATTTCATCCTCCGATTGCTTTTCATTTCTGTTCTGCCCACGTTTCTTCCCCTTGTAGGACACAGCACCGACAGCAGTATTATCACTCATTACATTCGCATCATTATTGATTTCACTGAAAGTCTTCGTGTGATTTCGAGCTAGCTCGCTGGCTTGGCATATTTTCACTGCATTTTCCAAATTTAGTTCGGTTTCTCTCAACAGACGTTCACTGACTTTTTTATCATGAATACCAAACATAATCTGGTCACGAATCATGGATGCTTTGAGCTCAGAGAAATTACATGTCTGTGCTTTCAGTTTCAGATCAGTTATAAAGCTAACAAAAGTCTCATTTTGTTGCTGTGTCCAAGAACGGAAGATGTATCTTTCATACGTCTCATTCTTTTTGGGAGAGCAATGTGCATCAAATTTTTTAGCACATCTTCGAATTTTTCTCTGTTCTCCGCTGGATTAAATACAAATGTATTAAATACCTCTATCGCCTGTGGGCCTGCAACCGTAAGCAGCAACGCTATCTTCCTTGCGTCTGGCTTCGTACCGAATCCGATGGCTGCAATGTAGAGTTCGAATTGCTGTTTAAAAGTCTGCCAGTTGTAGTCGATTTTTTCTGTGAGATTCAAACGCTCTGGTGGCTTCAAATTCTCCATGTCGCTTTTCACAATTTTCAGCAGATCTTCACCACCCTGGTACCATGTTATGTTCATTAATAACTAGACATTCTTATTATGAACACAGCTAGCTTCTAGCTAGTTATTTATTCAGTACACGTTCTCTAGGTACAGTATCTGTAGAGGCTTCCATGTGTGCTCCTGTGTGCAGGCTGCCATCTTGACTGCTGCCTTCTGGGTAACCTAGCCTCATGGGTAATGTAGTCTTAATATATATATAGCTGGGTAGTGTCGTTTTATACATACAGCTCTACTGCTCCACCTAGTGTCCACCACAGAATGACATGTTATTGATCACTACAGCCCCTATCATATATAGTGACGTAAGAAAACTACTAGGCACTTGTTCTAAGTGTTAAACAAAGCTTTAATCAACTTTTACAACATGGAGGTCTAGTTGTGTCCTTCACTAGTTCCTGTTAAGAATGTCCTGCGCAAGCTGGGCCCGTGCCCGAGTATTTATACTCTCCCTGGACAGCGCCACACATAGGCCGCTCAGTATTATTTCATAAGTCTTTCTTTCATGAATGACTGATTCGTGTCATATATATCTTTTATGCACACTTTTTGTTTGTGCCTTCTGTTCTTCTCTCCCACATGGCAGCTGTCTTTCATTCTGCCAGCGCAATTTACACTTCATCGAGAGCCATCCTTTGTTTCTTAACCTGTCCCATTACCATCTCCTTTTGCCTTGAATATCTCTTAATGTCTCTTAACTTCTCCTGCCTTCTATTCAACCACAAACCTTCCCTTTTGTTCTTTCATCCCCTCCCCCATTTCCCAGCCACTACACTTGCTTAAAAATCTGTTCCATTTCCTGCTTTTTTTCCACTTCTGACAAAAGGTCATCGACCTGAAACGTTAACTCTGTTTCTCTCTCCACAGATGCTGCCTGACCTGCTGAGTGTTTCCAACATTTTCTGTTTTTCAGATTTCCAACATCTGCAGTATTTTCTTTTTGTATCTCAGTGTATGTTGGATATGTTATACATGAAGATGTTGTGGGATGCCATTTGTTTCCAGTAACTTAAGCCTCAGAGTTGAAAGAAGTTTGGAAATTGGCCAATTCAGTCCTGATCAACAACAAAACAAAAGAAAGAAATTAAAAAGTGATGGTCCACACTTATATCCTCGGGCAAGTACAAGAGGTGCTTCAGAGAGGTGTGCCGCACACTGGGGAGAACTTGGCAGGCAACTCCAAGAGAAGCCTGTTCTGGTCAACTCTGGCAAGAGATTTTCTTTGATGTCCCAAGCATTCACAGCCCTCTGGGGCAGAGAATTCCAAAGATTCACAACCCTCTGAGTGAAGAAATTCCTCCTCATCTCGGTCTTAAATGGCCGACCCCTTATCCTGAGACTATGCCCCCTAGTTCTAGACACTCCAGCCAGGGGGAAACAACCTCGCAGCATCTACCCTGTCAATCCCTCTCAGAATCTTATATGTTTCAATGAGATCACCTCTCATTCTTCTAAACTCCAGAGAGTATCGGCCCATTCTACACAATCTCTCATCATAGGACAGCCCTCTCATCCCAGGATCAACAATCACACTCAAATCCTTTTTCTTCACTATTTTTGCTAATGGACGTACTTTATTGTTAAATGCTTGTTGCCTCTTATTCCAATAAACATTACCTCACAGTATTTTATATTAAAATTAATCTGCCATTCCTTAGCCCATCTGCTTAATTGACCCTGATCTTTCTGAAGGCTTATCTTTCTTATGTTAGTCCCATGAGCACACAGCTTGGTATCACTGGCATATTTTATAACAGTATCTAGGAAATACTCTTCTCGAAATCATTTTGAACTCCAGGGGACCTGGAACAGACCTCTGTAGAACTGTTCCCAGAGAGATTTTTCCATTTATCATCAACCTTCTTCATATTGTTGAGGCATTTTCAATCCCGCTCGCTAATTTTCCATTAATTGCATGAACCTTAACCTTCCTAAAAGGTCTCACATACAAAAACTTTATGAAAAGACTTCTGAAAATATCTTTGTGGTTGTAATTGGAGGAACTGATTTGCGATCATTGTAAATGAATAAACATTGATATGACTACGATTCAGTTATTGAGTTTACGGGATCTAGTTCTCCCTTTTCAAAAACAATATTTCCGCCCCCCCCCCAACCCTTGAATTACTCAAACCATGTACCACTCCCCTGCCAAGAAAGGAAGGAGACATACCACTCCCAAGTTTCTTCATTTCTGCTGTTGAACCAACTGTTGTAGCCGTGGGGTGCAAGTGAATAACATGGTCAGTTCCTGTTTCCTTGCACATCCTCAACAGTGTGGTCAAGATAGGAAACTCGCAATATGGCTATTAAAGTCTAGTGCTTACGGTACTCGTCTAGCAACCCAGAGTTTGAGAGTTGACAAGTTGTGAAATTAGTAATTTATAGGCTGGCACCAGAGAAAAAAATGACCATGAATTCTGCTGGACTGTTGTAAAAACACACAACTAGTTCACTCAGGCCCTTCGAGGCAAGCCCTACATGGTCTGGTCTACCATGTAGACTCAATGCCCTCTAGGGATAATATAAAAAACGTAACAATTAGGAGCAGGAGTAGGCCATACGTCCCCTCAGGTCTGCTCTGCCATTCAATAAGATCATGGCTGATCTTCGACCTCAACTCCACTTTCCTGCCCGATCCCCTGCACGGTGGCATAGTGGTTAGCACTGTTGCCTCACAGCGCCTCACAGCGCCAGGGACCCGGGTTCGAATCCGGCCTCGGGCGACTGTCTGTGTGGAGTTTGCACATTCTCCCCGTGTTTGCGTGGGTTTCCTCCGGGTGCTCCGGTTTCCTCCCACAGTCCAAAGATGTGCGAGTTAGGTTGATTGACTATGATAAATTGACCCTTAGTGTTAGGGGGATTAAATACGTGGGGTTACGGGGATAGGGTGGGATATGTGTTGGTGTAGGGGTTACGGGGATTGGGTGGGATATGTGTCGGTGCAGGCTCGATGGGCCGAAATGGCCTCTATCTGCACTGTGGGGTTTCTGTGATTCTGTGATTCTGTGATCCCTTGATTCCCCTAGAGTCCAAAAATCTATCGATCTCAGCCTTGAATATACTCAAAGACTCAGCATCCCCAGCCCTCTGGGGCAGAGAATTCCAAAGATTCACAACCCTCTGAGTGAAGAAATTTCTCCTCATCTCAGTCTTAAAAGGCCGACCCCTTATCCTGAGACGATGCCCCCTAGCTCTAAACACTCCAGCCAGGGGAGACAACCTCCCAGCATCCACCCTGTCACCCCCCCTCAGAATCTTGTATGTTTCAATGGGATTACCTCTATTTCCTCTAAACTCCATAAGTATAGGCCTAATATACTCAATCTCTCCTCATAGGACAACCTCTCATCCCAGGAATCAATCTAGTGAACCTTCATTGCAGCAAATAGGCAGCAAAAACTGCCTTCTCGCTGTAGCCCAGATATCAAGAAAAGGTATGTGGAAATGTGGGCACTTGCGTTGTGTCAACAGATTCATTTGTGTGATTGAATTGAGGTGAATTGGTTTGTGATTAGAATTAATGAATGGGTGTGATTGTCTTGGTATTAATCAGGTTGTGCGATTGTAATTAGGTTAATAGGCCTGTCAGAGTGTGATTGGATTTATTACTTTGTAAGATTTTTTCGGTGTACTTCAGAGTTTGAGTGTTAGCCCCTCTACTTCATCATTTACATGCTACCCCGAGGCAATATTATTCAAAAGTACAAGGTCAGGTTTCACATGTAAGCTACTAATACTACTTTCGTATGACGGGGAGAAGCTTATAACGGGATGTCTAGTTTGGCCATCCGTTCGACGGCCTCCTGAGATGCCGAGTGGAGAGTGAGGTGCCTCCCGCAACAGATCTCAGTGGGCAGGTTGATGTGATGTGTTCCATGGTCTGGGACTCATGGCCACAGTCACACTTCGGGTTGTCCCTTATCTTCCACTTGGGGAAACATAGAAACACAGAAGATAGGAGCAGGAGTAGGCCATTCGGCCCCTCGAGCCTGCTCCGCCATTCAATGCGATCATGGCTGATCATCCAAATTCAGTACCTGGTCCCTGCTTTCTCCCCATACCCCTTGATCCCTTTAACCTTAAGAAATATATCCAACTCCGTCTTGAATATATTTAATGAATTGGCCTCTACTGCCTTCTGTGGTAGAGAATTCCACAGGTTCACCACTCTTTGGGTGAAGAAATTCCTCCTCATTTCTGTCCTAAATGGTCTACCCCTTATCCTTAGACTGTGACCCCTGGTTCTGGACTCCCCGACCATCGGGAACATCCTTCCTGCATCTAGTCTGTCCAGTCCTGTCAGAATTTTATAAGTTTCAATGAGATCCCCTCTCATTCTTCTAGACTCCAGCGAGTACAAGCCTAGTCGTCCCAATCTCTCCTCATATGTCATTCCTGCCATCCCAGGTATCAGCCTGGTGAATCTTCGCTGAACTCCTTCCATGGCAAGAACATCCTTCCTCAGATAAGGCAATCAAAACTGCACACAATACTCAAGATGTGGTCTCACCAAGGCCCTGTACAACTGCAGCAAGACATCCTTGTTCCTGTACTCAAACCCTCTCGCTACGAAGGCCAACATACCATTTGCCTTCTTAACCGCCTGCTGCACCTGCATGCTTACCTTCAGCGACTGGTGCACAAGGACACCCAGGTCTCTTTGCACTTCCCCTTCTCCCAATCTATTGCCATTTAGATAATAATCTGCCTTCCTGTTTTTGCCACCAAAGTGGATAACCTCACATTTATCCACATTATATTGCATCTGCCATGCTTTTGCCCAATCACCCAACCTGTTCAAATCATCCTGGAGTTTCTCGGCATCCTCCTCACAGCACACACGCCCACCCAGCTTTGTGTCGTCTGCAAATTTGAAGATATTACATCTAGTTCCCTCGTCTAGATCATTAATATATATTGTGAATAGTTGGGTGCAGGTGGCCGCACCGTCCACGCCCCGTGCGGATTGGGTTGAGCGCCGTCCACTGTCTCCGAGGGAGGTCGAAGCCAGGGACATGTAAACTGATAACACCCAAGCTCTACCTCACTCCCTCTTCCATCAATCCCAAAGCTGTTGCCACTGCCTGCAAATGTTTATCAACATTAAAGACGTGGATGAGCCAAAACATCCTCCAGCTTAATGTGGGCACAACTGTATCTATCTGCGTCACCTGTTTGCCTTCAGCCTTTCTTCTTAGCTGAAAGCTCAGGCTTAGCCCCGGCGTATTGCTCAATCCTGCATTCAGTTTCCTCTCCCACAACCGAGCTGTCACCAAAATTGCGTTCTTCCACCTCTATGGCACTGCTCACCTCCACGCCTACCTCTCCCCTTCCACTGAAGCCTGAACCTGTGCATTTACCAACTTGTGGCTGGACTTCTCCAAAGCTTTCCTTGTTGGCCTCCTTGATTCTAGCGTCCATAAATTACAAGCCATCCAGAATGCTGTGGCCCATTTCATCACCCACAGTAAGGCTTGCCTCCTCCTCAATCCTCTCCTTGCAAGTTGGACTGGCTTCCCATGTCACAGCGAATTGACTTTGAGTTCCTTGTCCTTAGCTGCAAATCCCTCCACAGCCTCAATAGCCTACCTCTGTGCTTGCCTTCTGGGCTACCAACATCGACCTACATTTTATTCCCCTCCAATGGTAGTTGTTCCTTCAGCTATCTTGTCCTCACCCTCGCACTCTGTCTCTCAGCACCTCCACCTTACTGCCTTCAAAAATCTCCTTTAGATCCTACTCCACAGTCCTACCCTGCCCCCCAAGCCTCATCCCTTCCACCCTATTTGCCGTCCACTTGCTATCTATTGATATGCAAAGAACTCTTGGGATGTAATAATCAATACTGAGATGTAAGTTGTTATTGGAGTTGTTTTGAGTGATTGTAATTGGACAGATTGGCTTATGCTGTTATATTGGAATGAATGTGGGATGCGACTGTCGTATGGATCAGTTTGTGAAATTGCAAATAGATGACTGGATTTGTCTAATTGTAATAGATTGGATCAGTTTGTCTAATATTAATGTGGTGGATGAACATGTGTCATTGCAATAGAAAGGATGGGGGGGATTGTAATGGCATGGGGGTGTGTGGGAATGTAATGGGATGGATGGGGTGTGTGGGATTGTAATGGGATGGATAGGGATGTGTAGGATTGTAATGGGATGGATAGGGATGTGTAGGATTGTAATGGGATGGATGGGGATGCGTGGGATTGTAATGGGATGGATGGGGTGTGTGGGATTGTAATGGGATGGATAGGGATGTGTAGGATTGTAAGGGATGGATGGGGGTGTGTGGGATTGTAATGGGATGGATGGGGTGTGTTGGTGTGTATATCCCCAGGACATCGCTGCAGGACTTCCTCAGGGCAGTGTCCTAGGCCCAACCAACTTCAGCTGCTTCATCAATGACCTTCCCTCCATCATAAGGTCAGAAGTGGGGATGTTCACTGATGACGGCACAGTGTTCAGTGCCATTCGCAACTCCTCAGATAATGAAGCAGTCCATGCCCGCATGCAGCAAGACCTGGATGACATTCAGGCTTGGGCTGATAAGTGGCAGGTAATATTCACGCCACACAAAAGTGCCAGGCAATGACTATCTCTAACAAGCGAGCGTCTAACCACTGCCCCTTGACATTCAATGGCATTACCATCGCTGAAACCCCACCATCAATATCCTGGGGGTCACCATTGACCAGAAACTTAACTGGACCAGCCACATAAATACTGTGGCAACAAGAGCAGGCCAGAGGCTGGGTATTCTGCGGCGAGTGTCTCACATCCTGACTCCCCAAAGCCTTTCCACCACCTACAAAGCACAAGTCAGGAGTGTGATGGAATACTCTCCACTTGCCTGGATGAGTGCAGCTCCAACAACACACAAGAAGCTCGACACCATCCAGGACAAAGCAGCCCGCTTGATTGGCACCCCATCCACTACCTTAAACATCCACTCCCTCCACCACCGGCGTACCGTGGCTGCAGTGTGTACCATCTACAAGATGCACTGCAGCAACTCACCAAGGCTTCTTCAGCAGCACCTCCCAAACCCGCGACTTCTACCACCTAGAAAGACAAGGGCAGCAGGCGCATGGGAACACCACCACCTCCAAGTCACACACCATCCTGACTTGGAAGTATATTGGCCGATCCTTCATCGACACTGGTTCAAAATCCTGGAACTCCCTACCTAACAGCACTGTGGGAGTACCTTCACCACATGGACTGCAGCGGTTCAAGAAGGCGGCTCACCACCACCTTCTCAAGGACAACTAGGGATGGGTAATAAATGCTGGCCTTGCCAGTGACGCCCACATCACATGAACAAATAAAAAAGATTGTAATGGGATTGATGGGGTGTATGGGATTGATGGGTGTCTGTGGGATTGTAATGGGATTGATGGGGTGTGTGGGATTGTAATGGAATTGTAATGGGGATGATGTGGTGTGTGGGGGATTGTATTAGATGTATGGAATTGTAATGGGTTGGAGGTGGGTGTGTGGGATTCTAATGGGATGTGTAGGATTGTAATGGGGTTGATGGGGTGTGTGGGATTGTAATGGGATTGATGGTGTGTGTGGGCTTGTAATGGGATTATAATGGGATTGATGGTGTGTGTGGGATTTTAATGTGATGGATGGAGGTGTGTGGAATTGTAATGGGATAAATGGGGGTGTGTGGCTTTGTAATGGTATGGATGGGATTCGTAAGATTGTAATGGGATGGATGGGATGCGTAGGATTGTAATGGGATGGATGGGATGCATTGGATGGTAATGGGATGGATGAGATTGTGTGGATTGTAATGGGATGGATGGGATGTGTGGGGTTGCAATGGGATGGGGATGTTGGATTGTAATGGGATGGATGGGGGTGTAGGATTGTAATGGAATGGATGGGGGTGTGTGGAATTGTAATGGAGTAGATGGGGTGTGTGGGATTGTAATGGGATTGATGGGGTGTGTGGGATTGTAATGGGATTGATGGGGTGTCGGTTTTTAATAGGATGGGGATGTGGGACTGTAATGGGATTGTAATGGGGTGTGTGGGATTCCAATGGGATTGTAATGGGCTGGATGGGGTGTGTCAGATTGTAATGGGGTGGATGAGGGTGCGTAGGATTCTAATGGGATTGTAATGGGATGTGTAGGATTGTAATGGGATTGATGGGGTTTGTGGGATTGTAATGGGATTATAATGGGATTGTAATGGGATTGATGGTGTGTGTGGGATTTTAATGGGATGGATGGGGGTGTGTCAGATTGTAATGGGGTAGATGTGGTTGCGTGGGATTCTAATGGGATTGTATTAGTGTTGTAATGGGTGTGTGTAGGGTTGTAATGTGATAGATGGGGTGTGTAGGATTGTAATTGGATGGGGGTGTAGGATTGTAATGGGATGGATAGGGTGTGTGGGATTGTAATGGGATGGATGGGATTGTAATGGGATGGGGGATGTGGGATTGTAATTGGATGGATGGGTGTGTGGGATTGTAATGGGATGGGGTGTAGGATTGTAATGGGATGGATGGGGGTGTGTGGGATTGTAATGGGGTAGATGGGGTGTGTGGGATTTTAATGTGATGGATGGAGGTGTGTGGAATTGTAATGGGATAAATGGGGGTGTGTGGCTTTGTAATGGTATGGATGGGATGCGTAAGATTGTAATGGGATGGATGGGATGCGTTGGATGGTAATGGGATGGATGAGATTGTGTGGATTGTAATGGGATGGATGGGATGTGTGGGGTTGCAATGGGATGGGGATGTTGGATTGTAATGGGATGGATGGGGGTGTAGGATTGTAATGGAATGGATGGGGGTGTAGGATTGTAATGGAATGGATGGGGTGTGTGGAATTGTAATGGAGTAGATGGGGTTTGTGGGATTGTAATGGGATTGATGGGGTGTGTGGGATTGTAATGGGATTGATGGGATGTGGGATTGTAATAGGATGGGGATGTGGGATTGTAATGGGATTGTAATGGGCTGTGTGGGATTCCAATGGGATTGAAATGGGCTGGGTGGGGTGTGTCAGATTGTAATGGGGTGGATGGGGGTGCGTAGGATTCTAATGGGATTGTAATGGGATGTGTAGGATTGTAATGGGATTGATGGGGTGTGTAGGATTGTAATGGGCTGGATGGGGTGTGTATGATTGTAATGGGTGGATGGGGGTGTGTGGGATTGTAATGGGATTGTAATGGGATGTGTAGGATTGTAATGGGATTGATGGGGTTTGTGGGATTGAAATGGGATTATAATGGGATTGTAATGGGATTGATGGGGTGTGTGGGATTTTAATGGGATGGATGGGGGTGTGTCAGATTGTAATGGGGTAGATGTGGTTGCGTGGGATGCTAATGGGATTGTATTAGTGTTGTAATGGGTGTGTGTAGGGTTGTAATGTGATAGATGGGGTGTGTAGGATTGTAATGGGATGGGGGATGTGGGATTGTAATGGGGTGGATGGGTGTGTGGGATTGTATTAGGATGGAGGTGTAGGATTGTAATGGGATTCTAATGGGATTGTAATGGGGTGGATGGAGGGGTGCAGGATTCTAATGGAATTGTAATGGGATGAATGTGGTGTGTAGGATGGTGTGTAGGATTCTAATGGGATTGTAATGAGATGGATGGGGTGTGTGGGATTGTAATGGGATGAATCGGGTGTGTGGGATTGTAATGGGATGGATGTGGTGTGTACTATTTTAATGGGATGGATGGAGCGTGGAGGATTGCTGAGCAAGTTGGGATTATAATGGGGGTGTGGGGGATTGTAATGGGATGGATGGGGTGTGTAGGATACTAATGGGTTTGTAATGGGATAGACGTGAGTGTGTAGGATTCTAAGGGGATTGTAATGGGATGGATGGGGTGTGTAGGATTGTAATTTGATTGTAATGGGATGGATGGGGTGTGTGAGATTGTAATGGGATTGTAATGGTGTGTAGGATTGTAATGGGATGGATGGTGGTGTGGGGAATTGCTGAGTGAGCTGGGATTGTAATGGAGTCATAGAGTCATAGAGTAATACAGCACGGATAGAGGCCCTTCGGCCCATCGTGTCCGCGCCGGCCATCAAGCCCTGCCTAATCTAATCCCATATTCCAGCATTTGGCCCGTAGCCTTGTATGCTATGGCATTTCAAGTGCACATCCAAATGCTTCTTAAATGTTGTGAGGGTTTCTGCCTCCACAACCCTTTCAGGCAGTGAGTTCCAGACTCCAACCACCCTCTGGGTGAAAAGGTTCTTTCTCAAATCCCCTCTAAACCTCCCGCCCTTTACCTTGAATCTATGCCCCCTAGTTATTGACCCCTCTACTAAGGGAAAAAGCTCCTCAGCATCCATCCTATCTATGCCCCTCATAATTTTGTACACCTCAATCATGTCCCCCCTCAGCCTCCTCTGCTCCAAGGAAAACAAACCCAATCTGCCCAGTCTCTCTTCATAGCTGAAGCGCTCCAGCCCTGGTAACATCCTGGTGAACCTCCTCTGCACCCTCTCTAACGCGATCACATCCTTCCTGTAGTGTGGCGACCAGAACTGCACACAGTATTCCAGCTGTGGCCTAACTAGCATTTTGTACAGCTCCATCATAACCTCCCTGCTGTTATATTCAATGCCTCGGCTAATGAAGGCAAGTATCCCATATGCCTTTTTTACCACCTTATCCACCTGTTCCGCCGCCTTCAGGGATCTGTGTACTTGCACACCCAGATCCCTCTGACCCTCCGTCTTGCCTAGGGTCTTTCCATTCATTGTGTATTCCTTTGCCTTGTTAGTCCCCCCGAAGTGCATCACCTCACACTTTTCCAGGTTAAATTCCATTTGCCACTGTTCCGCCCATCTGACCAACCCATCTATATCGTCCTGCAGACTGAGGCTACCCTCCTCGCTATTTACCACCCTACCAATTTTTGTATCATCCGCGAACTTACTGATCATACCCTTTACACTCATATCCAAGTCATTAATGTAGACCACAAACAGCAAGGGACCCAGCACCGATCCCTGTGGTACCCCACTGGCCACAGGTTTCCAGTCACAAAAACAACCTTTGACCATCACCCTCTGCCTTCTGCCACTGAGCCAGTTTTGTATCCAATGTGCCAAGGCACCCTGGATTCCATGGGCTCTTACCTTCTTGACCAGTCTCCTGTGCGGGACTTTATCGAAGGCCTTACTGAAATCCATGTATACCACATCCACTGCGTTACCCTCATCCACACACCTAGTCACCCCCTCAAAAAATTCAATCAAATTAGTCAGACATGATCTTCCCTTGACAAAGCCATGTTGACTATCCCTGATTAATCCTTGCCTCTCCAAGTGGAGACAAATTTTGTCCCTCAGGATTTTTTCCAATAATTTTCCTACCACTGATGTTAGGCTCACTGGCCTGTAGTTCCCCGGTTTTTCCCTACTACCCTTCTTGAATAATGGTACTACATTAGCGGTTCTCCAGTCCTCTGGCACATCCCCTGTGGCCAGAGAGGTCCTGAATATATGTGTTAGAGCCCCCGCAATCTCCTCCTTTGCCTCACACAGCAGCCTGGGATACATTTCATCCGGGCTTGAGGATTTATCCATTTTTAGGCCAGCTAAAACCGCCAATACCTCCTCCCTCTCAGTGTGGAGGATTGTAATGGGATGGATGGGGTGTGTAGGCTTCTAATGGGATTGTAATGGGATGGATGAGAGTGTGGGGGATTGCTGAGTGAGCTGGGTTTGTAATGGGGGTGTGGAGGATTGCTGAGCGAGTTGGGATTATAATGGGGGTGTGGAAGATTGTAATGGGATGGATGGGGTGTGTAGGATTCTAAGGGGATTGTAATGGGATGGATGGGGTGTGTACGATTGTAATTTGATTGTAATGGGATGGATGTGTGTGAGATTGTAATGGGATGGATGGGAGTGTGGGGGATTGCTGAGTGAGCTGGGAATGTAATGGGGTGTGTGTGTGGAGGATTGCTGAGTGAGCTGGGATTGTAATGGGGGGGTGTGAAGGATTGCTGAGTGAGCTGGGAGTGTAATGGGGGTGTGTGTGGAGGATTGCTGAGTGAGCTGGGATTGTAATGGGTGTGTGTGTGGAGGATTGCTGAGTGAGCTGGGAGTGTAATGGGGTGTGTGTGGAGGATTGCTGAGTGAGCTGGGATTGTAATGGGGGTGTGTGTGGAGGATTGCTGAGTGAGCTGGGAGTGTAATGGGGGTGTGTGTGGAGGATTGCTGAGTGAGCTGGGAGTGTAATGGGGTGTGTGGAGGATTGTTGAATGAGCTGGGATTGTAATGGTGTGTGTGTGTGGAGGATTGCTGGGAGTGTAATGGGGTGTGTGTGGAGGATTGCTGAGTGAGCTGGGATTGTAATGGGGGGTGTGAAGGATTGCTGAGTGAGCTGGGGGTGTAATGGGGGTGTGTGTGGAGGATTGCTGAGTGAGCTGGGAGTGTAATGGGGTTGTGTGTGGAGGATTGTTGAATGAGCTGGGATTGTAATGGTGTGTGTGTGTGGAGGATTGCTGGGAGTGTAATGGGGGTGTGTGGAGGATTGCTGAGTGAGCTGGGAGTGTAATGGGGTGTGTGTGGAGGATTGGTGAGTGAGCTGGGATTGTAATGGGGGTGTGTGTGGAGGATTGGTGAGTGAGCTGGGAGTGTAATGGGGGTGTGTGAAGGATTGCTGAGTGAGCTGGGAGTGTAATGGGGTGTGTGTGGAGGATTGCTGAGTGAGCTGGGAGTGTAATGGGGGTGTGTGTGAAGGATTGCTGAGTGAGCTGGGAGTGTAATGGGGGTGTGTGTGGAGGATTGTTGAGTGAACTGGGAGTGTAATGGGGGTGTGTGAAGGATTGCTGAGTGAGCTGGGAGTGTAATGGGGGTGTGTGTGGAGGTTGCTGAGTGAGCTGGGAGTGTAATGGGGTTGTGTGTGGAGGATTGTTGAATGAGCTGGAATTGTAATGGTGTGTGTGTGTAGAGGATTGCTGGGAGTGTAATGGGGTGTGTGTGGAGGATTGCTGAGTGAGCTGGGATTGTAATGGGGGGTGTGAAGGATTGCTGAGTGAGCTGGGAGTGTAATGGGTGTGTGTGTGGAGGATTGCTGAGTGAGCTGGGAGTGTAATGGGGTTGTGTGTGGAGGATTGTTGAATGAGCTGGGATTGTAATGGTGTGTGTGTGTGGAGGATTGCTGGGAGTGTAATGGGGTGTGTGTGGAGGATTGCTGAGTGAGCTGGGATTGTAATGGGGGGTGTGAAGGATTGCTGAGTGAGCTGGGGGTGTAATGGGGGTGTGTGTGGAGGATTGCTGAGTGAGCTGGGAGTGTAATGGGGTTGTGTGGAGGATTGCTGAGTGAGCTGGGAGTGTAATGGGGTGTGTGTGGAGGATTGCTGAGTGAGCTGGGATTGTAATGGGGGTGTGTGTGGAGGATTGCTGAGTGAGCTGGGAGTGTAATGGGGGTGTGTGGAGGATTGCTGAGTGAGCTGGGAGTGTAATGGGGTTGTGTGTGGAGGATTGTTGAATGAGCTGGGATTGTAATGGTGTGTGTGTGTGGAGGATTGCTGGGAGTGTAATGGGGTGTGTGTGGAGGATTGCTGAGTGAGCTGGGATTGTAATGGGGGGTGTGAAGGATTGCTGAGTGAGCTGGGGGTGTAATGGGGGTGTGTGTGGAGGATTGCTGAGTGAGCTGGGAGTGTAATGGGGTTGTGTGTGGAGGATTGTTGAATGAGCTGGGATTGTAATGGTGTGTGTGTGTGGAGGATTGCTGGGAGTGTAATGGGGGTGTGTGTGGAGGATTGTTGAATGAGCTGGGATTGTAATGGTGTGTGTGTGTGGAGGATTGCTGGGAGTGTAATGGGGGTGTGTGTGGAGGATTGCTGAGTGAGCTGGGAGTGTAATGGGGTGTGTGTGGAGGATTGGTGAGTGAGCTGGGATTGTAATGGGGTTGTGTGTGGAGGATTGTTGAATGAGCTGGGATTGTAATGGTGTGTGTGTGTGGAGGATTGCTGGGAGTGTAATGGGGTTGTGTGTGGAGGATTGTTGAATGAGCTGGGATTGTAATGGTGTGTGTGTGTGGAGGATTGCTGGGAGTGTAATGGGGGTGTGTGTGGAGGATTGCTGAGTGAGCTGGGAGTGTAATGGGGTGTGTGTGGAGGATTGGTGAGTGAGCTGGGATTGTAATGGGGGTGTGTATGGAGGATTGGTGAGTGAGCTGGGGGTGTAATGGGGGTGTGTGAAGGATTGCTGAGTGAGCTGGGAGTGTAATGGGGTGTGTGTGGAGGATTGCTGAGTGAGCTGGGAGTGTAATGGGGGTGTGTGTGAAGGATTGCTGAGTGAGCTGGGAGTGTAATGGGTGTGTGTGTGGAGGATTGCTGAGTGAGCTGGGATTGTAATGGGTGTGTGTAGGATTGATGAGTGAGCTGGGATTGTAATGGGTGTGTGTGTGTAGGATTGGTGAGTGAGCTGGGATTGTAATGGGGGTGGGTGTGTAGGATTGCTGAGTGAGCTGGCAGTGTAATGGGTGTGTGTGTGGAGGATTGCTGAGTGAGATTGGATTGTAATGGGTGTGTGTATGGAGGATTGCTGAGCTCAGTCATTGTTTCCCGGACTGTGGGTGAGGGGGAGGAGAGTCTTTGAGCGCCGGGGACAGCGGCGCAGCCCAACGTTGGAGCCAGAGCGCTGCCAGGAAGGAGCGAGGATGGCGGCGGAGCTGACGGCCGAGGAAGAGCAGGTAGGAAAGGGTCTTTTGCGTGGAGCCGGTTTCCTCGGTCCCTTCTCCCTCTCTGCTCGGCTCCTGGCCTGTTTTATAATGAAGTGGAAAAACTCCGGGAGAGTTTAAAATGTTGGTTACGGGTTGCGCCGGGACGCTCGAGTTAGGCTTCTCTCCCCCTCCCCAGCCGGGCTAGGCCGCCCGTTGCCACGGCAGCCGCGGCCTAACGGGGCGCCGGACTCGGTGACTGATCCAACCCCCTTTCACTCTCTCACCTTGCAGGCCACACTCACGCCTTGTGCAGCCTCGGGCCCCCGCAAGCCGTGCCGCCCGCCTTCTCTTGGGGTGTGTGTGGGGATTATTTGCCAATAAATGACATTAAAAACCTTGTGCAGCAGGGGGAAGAGGAGAGGCGCCCAGTGACTTCCCCCAAAACAAGCAGCTCCCACATGCCACTGATGCAGAATTAGCCCTGATTTAATGACAAATTATTTCCTCTTCCCATCCTTCAAACTTTTTTTTTTTTTAATGATTTTTGTTGCAGGAAAAAAATCTGGTTTCTGACAGTCTTAATTTGTTTTAGTTTTATTTTTGTATGCAAGTGAGGGGCTGGGGGGGGGGGGAAGAAAAAATTTAATGTTCGGTTTAAAAAAAATCTCCACCAAGCTTAAAGGCTTATTGCACCCTGAAGTGTATTCTGTCAAAGTTTGTGGGGAAAGCTGCCTTTTTACCCTCAGCAAGCTGCCCCTTTTGTTCTGAGGCAGTGTCAAGTACATAGTTTCTTGCCGCTTCAATGGGTTAGTCATATCCTAACGAAAAATGGATCTTAATTTCCAAAGATGCCTCCAGGGTGGGGAGCAAGGGTTCTGTATCCGAGTGGGAGAAACGGTACATTTGGGGAACTGCCATTTCTTTGAAACGAACTGAGCATTTTTGAACGCAGGATAAATGGAGCTGGTAGAATGAGCTGCCTTTTATATAGTTGTGAAAGCATTTTGTACAGAATCCAGTTTTGCTGTCTTTGAAATGGGCATGAAAGAATACTTCTACTGCAACTTGAGTATGTTGTGAGGGAAGATTTTTTGTAAAAGAAAAAATTGGTACCTAAGTGGCACCATCTCAGTAAACAGGTACTGTGTACTTACTGTAAGATATTTCTGTCTGTTATATATTAACAATAATCCATGTAATAAAAATGCTCTTTACTCCCCTCGCCCATCAGTACGGCTCAGTATGAAAGCACATGGTATAGCGTGATACTAAACCACACAAGCCGGGAAAAGTTTCAGGTCCACTGCCTGGCCTTTCCTGAAATAGTCGGTCTCGGCCGGAGTGGTCTACGAAATCCTGGAGGCCAATGGCGGGGTGAAAAGCGGCTTAGGTGATCACTCCTGCTTGATGTGTACAATGACAGGTTTAATGGGCAGGATTGGGCTCAAGCTGTATTGGCCCCTTCCTCTGCCAGCATATGGGAGGTGGGGTGGAAATGGTTATTTGGTGAAGTACCGGCTGCTGTGGAACTGTAGGCGAACATGATTTGCCATGTTGATAAGTAAAACATGCTCGATGTGCTCTCAATTTTGCTCTAAAAGGGAATGTAAGGCATCCTACGAGACACAGTTAAACAACGAGGAGTCTCATCCACAGTGCCATAAGGTGCTTGTATCTACTGCTAAAAATCATATTAAACGTTTGGGTTTACTACAGCTGTAGGGTTGCTGAATTGAGTTTCCATGGACTTTCAGTTCCAGGACTGAAACCAGTAAGGAGGTGTAGTAAAAGTCAATCAATGCTAAGTGATACAAGTTTAAAGGAAGTGTTAAAACTAGGAGTGATATACTATCCGGTGTGGCTTCCCAGCAGTTTGATATTGGTCAGAGGGTTGTAATGAGAGTCCTTTCCTCCTCCTGGCTGAAACAGACTCTCATCTAATGTAGATATTCAAGTTGCCACTGAATGCAGTGTGTTGTACAGTTCTAAAACTATGTGACACTTTTTAATGAGTGGAATAGCATTCTGAGATAAATACAAGGAAATCAGTTTGAGCGTATTCTGTGACTGATAATCACACAATGAGGTGGGTGGGGTGTTATCGTGTGAGAGAACTGGTCACACAGTACTTGGTAGCTAACTGTTGGGTTTAAATATTGCCCTCCACAGTCTAAAATAGAATGCATTGCTGCAGTGAGTTGCAGTACTTGGAATGAAGTTAACTTGATTAGGATGAATGGAAAAGATTTATGAGAATGATTCCAGGGACGTGGATTGACTAGAGAAGCTGGGGTTGTTCTCCTTGGAGCAGAGAAGGTTGAGAGGAGATTTGATAGAGGTGTTCAAAATCATGATGGTTCTAGACAGAGTAGATAGAGAGAAACTGTTCCCATTGGTGGAAGATTGGCAAAGGAACCAAAGGCGGCAAGAGGAAAAACCTTTTAACGCAGTGAGTGGTTAGGATCTGGAATGCACTGCCTGAAAGGGTGGTGGAGGCAGACTCAATCATGGCTTTCAAAAGGGAATTGCATAAGTACCTGAAGGAAAAACATTGCAGGGCTATGGGGAAAGGGCGGGGGGTGGGACTAGCTGAAGTGCTCTTGCAGAGAGCCGGCACGGGCTGGAATGGCCTCCCTCTGTGCTGTAACCATTCTATGATTCTAGGTGGAAAGAACACCGTGTGGTGTGGAGCCCTACAGACTAGAAAGTGATGAGTTAGAGAGAATGAGTCGGGTGGTAGCTGGGGGAGGAGGATATGGCCTCCGCCTCACCAGGTGTGGCAGGTGAAACATTCAGCCAGAGTCTCTGCCTGTCGATCCCTGGTGAAAGTGCAGGTGTGTGTAGGTGTCGGGTGGAAGCAGGACCAGGATCAAGCTCGGCTGTGATGGCCCCCATGACTGATTAGCCTGCCAGCGTTCACCCACAAAGATGTGCCAGCAGGACATTGATGTGTTCCATTTTGTAGCGTGATTTATGTTTGTTCCGGGGCAAGGGGTGGAAACTCCCAGCATGTTCTGGAAACAGCGTTACCTCTTGCACTGTGTGACTGCAGGGGATTAGGGAAGGGGTAGTGAGGATATACCAATTTTGTCTGTCAGTGTGTTTTATTTGCCTCGGTCTTGCACGTGCACATTGGAGATATAATACTGGTGGGTCCGTCAATGAAAAGCCTGGTAGAAAACTCCTGGTGATGTCTCTAATTAATAGAAACCTTGTGACTCTTGACGGCAGAAAAAAAAGCTGTTCTTCAATCTGATGCATGAAAGAAACTCGATTGCTTCTAAATACTGTGCTGGCGATGTCTTTCACACAGCAGTTGATTTACCCCTTCATTTTTTACTTGGGGAGCAGTTCCTGATTCTAAATTCACACTTGAAATGATTTCACTGGACCTCAATTTACAATACTTCAAGTGAGAAAAGGATGTACTGCAACTTTGAGTTTAACAATTTCAGATCATAACCACTGACCCCATTTTTTCGTACAGCAGCTGTCGGTAATGATTCTGCTATTCCCATTTACACCTCCTCTAGACCTATCTTTTGTTTCTTTACTTCTCCCGTTACAATCTCCTTTCGCCTCGCACCATCATCCTTTTTGTCATTTAATCTCTCCTGCCTTTCACCCTATCGCACACCGCCCCTTTTGTTCTTTCCTCCCCTCCCTGCTTTCCCTGCCTCTGTACTTACTTGCTTAAAACCTGTTACATCTCGCACTTTTTCCAGTTCTGACGAAAGGTCGTCGACCTGAAACATTGACTCTGTTTCTCTCTCCACAGATGCTGCCTGACCTGCTGAGTGTTCCCAGCATTTTCTGTTTTCTGCGACAACTTAGTCCTGTCTACGCTCGGAAGTTTTTGCATGCCGATTCAGTGAAAGTTGCTAACCATTTCTTTTAAAAATTCATTTCCTGCCCAGTAACGTGAGTAATTTTATCCTGTGAGTTTAGGAAATTGGTTGTGAAGCACAACACATTCTATTTTTAAGGAGGCCCTGTTGGGGAATTGAGATGTGGGCTCAAGTTAGCGAATTTGTCGCGTGCGGAGTTACTGCTTTCCACTGTAGTGGTGCAAGAGAACAGTGAACAGACCTGGGGCTGCTCTGCCCTGCTTGTGAGCAGTATGTCACAAAAGGAGCAGCGGGCCGACCCCATAACCTTGCCTAAGGGTGTTTTGGGAAGACCAACGGAAAGAGATACGAGAGACTATACAAATACGGTAGTGTCGTGGTTATAGTATTGAATGAGCAACGCAGAGGTTGAGAGTTCAAATCCCACTATGGCAAATTGTGAAATAAATCTGGCTTAAAACCAACTTCTTTGACCAAGCTTGTAATCACCTCTCTTACTTGCTCTTCCTTTGGCACGGTGTCGATTTGTGCCTGATAATGCATCTATGAAGCGCCTTGGGATGTTTTTCTACATGAGAGCAACTATATAAATACAAAATAACAACAGAAAATGCTGGAAAAACTCAGCAGGCCAGGCAACATCCGTGGAGAGAGAAATAGAGTCAACGTTTCAGGTCGAAGACCCTTCGTCAGAACTGAGAAAAAAGCAGGAAATGAAACGGATGAAAAAGCAAGTTTGGGGGCTGGGAAATGGGGGAGGGGATGAAAGAACAAAAGGGAAGGTCTGTGGGAGGTGAAGAGACATTAAGAGATATTCAAGGCGAGACGAGATGGTAATAGGACAGGTAAAGAGACAAAGGATGGCTCTGGATGAAGTGTGAAATGCGCTGGCAGAGTGAGAGACAGTTGCCGTGTGGGAGAGAAGGAAAAGGCACAAACCAAGTTGTTGTTGGTAACTTGAGCCTGGCACCGGAATAAAATGACCACGAAAGTTGCCTTTTTTGTTTTAAAAACCCACACGGTTCACGAATGTCATTCAGGGAAGGGAATCTGTCGCTCCCCGTCTCGGTCTTGCGTACACATGACTCCAGTCGAATACTACGTGGTTAATTCTTAATTAACAATCGCCACGAAATAAGAAGGGGGCGCATTGCTCAGGGCAGCTAGGGGTGAGCAATAACTGCAGCCTTGTCAGAATCGCCCACATCCCGAGAACAAATATTTAAAAAAAAAAAGAGACCATTTTAATGCCAGCCTTGAACTTGAACAGGTTGCTTGATCCTGCTTTCTTCAAGCGGTCACTGTAAATAATAGGATAGGTCCTAGGCAGCAGATGTTTCCTCGGCCGCCGTCTTTGCTGTTGCTTCTCAGTCGATCACCAGACGATGTCTTGAATAGAAAGGAATAATTCCTGTTCCCACTCCCACCTCCACCTGTCCAGGGATTAGACTTATTGCAATTTCCAAGGCCTAACATTATAGTTAGCAGACAGTTAGCCAGATGGTTTATCTTTCATCCTTAGGCTGCTGAATAAAGTGGATACCATTCCAGTTGATTGAACTAGTGTTGTGAATAGCGAATGTGCCTGAAAGATCACCAGATCTGTCCGATTTTACATTACCCTGGAACTAAGCGAGAAGTTTTGGATTGTTTACTTGGCTGAGCAGTACTTGAAAGTGGCTGCTCTGCCTGAATATTAATTTCTTTCTTCATAAGGTCAGCACATCGGTGGCGATGTGTGAAGTCGTGGCAGAGCTAGTGTTTCGATGTCCATTGACTGGCTGCCCAGAATGCCTAATGCCCATTGACTGGCTGCCTGGAGTGACTGGCAGGAGGCTTCACGACTCCAGCGTAGAACAGCTGCCTGCATGTTTTCATTTTCACGGCATGAAAATAATCAAAGGCAAGTGTTCTTGTTTGTGCCTAATTGCACGAGGAGCTGTCAACTTAAGTCTGGGAGTCTGTGAATGGAGGTGAGACGTTTCCCGTGCACAGAGGCAGAGAAAAACTGGAGCCTGAGAGAAACGGGGCTGCTGTTTCCCAGCGACTGAGTGGCCAAAGGGCAGCAAAGACCTTGAATTGACAGTGCAGTAATGGGTTTAATTGACTTGTGGTTGAAGCGGCTGGTACAGAGCTGGAGACACGCTGCCCCTCCGCCTGCTCCAATAGATTTTTGGGCTTCAGTTTATTTGCAAGGCAAACGGCTGGCTATATATTGACTGCAAAACTAAATCTGAATGGTTTTAATCGCTCCACCATTGGCGGGTCATGCCTTCAGCTGCCTAGACCTCAAGCTCTGGAATTCTCTCCCTAAACCCCTCCACCTCTCCCTGTGATTTTATTTTTGGTGCGCGGGGCCTTTAACTGGCTGTGCAGCTCATTCAATTTTTCATGCATGCCCGGTTATTACCATTGTAAAGCCACTGAGCGGCATAGAAACATAGAGGATAGGAGCAGGAGTAGGCCATTCGGCCCCTCGAGCCTGCTCCGCCATTCGGCCCCTCGAGCCTGCTCCGCCATTTAATGCGATCATGGCTGATCATCCAAATTCAGTACCCTGTCCCTGCCTTCTCCCCATATCCCTTGATCCCTTTAGCCTTAAGAAATATATCTAACTCCTTCTCGAATATATTTAATGAATTGGCCTCAACTGCCTTCTGTGGTAGAGAATTCCACAGGTTCACCACTCTCTGGGTGAAGAAATTCCTCCTCATCTCTGTCCTAAATGGCTTATTCCTTATCTTTAGTCTGTGACCCCTGGTTCTGGACTTCCCCGCCATCGGGAACATCCTTCCTGCATCTAGTCTGTCTAGTCCTGTTAGAATTTTATAAGTTTCAATGAGGTCCCCTCTCATTCTTCTAAACTCCAGCGAGTATAAGCCCAATCGACCCAATCTTTCCTCATACGTCATTCCTGCCATCCCAGGTATCAGTCTGGTGAATCTTCGCTGCACTCCCTCTATGGCAAGTATATCCTTTCTTAGGTAAGGAGACCAAAACTGCACACAATACTCAAGGTGTGGTCTCACCAAGGCCCTGTACAACTGCAGCAAGACATCTTTGTTCCTGTACTCGAACCCTCTTGCTACGAAGGCTTGCGCGGGACCTCTGCAGCTTAACGTTGCTCTCTACCTCTCCTTTAAGATGCCCCTTAAAACCTACCACTTTGACCAAGCTTTTGCTCACCTGACCTAATGGGCGGCTCGGTTTCAGATCGTGACTGACGACGCTCCTGTGAAGCGCCTTGGAACGTTTTGCTCCGTTAAAGGCGCTAGCTATATCAAAGCAAGTTGTTCTGTTAGTGTAATAAGCTAGTCCGAGTTTTTGGTTCCTGGTTGACTGGGGGGCGCCATCAGTACATTTTGCCCGTTCCGAACCAAATTCATTTCGGAGCAGTTTCTGTTGTGCTTTTTAATTGATTTGAGGGACGTTTTCTTCCACGCAACTGAAGCTGCTGACCTAGAGAGAGAATTTTCATTCATATAGCACCTTTCACGACCTCAGCACTTCACAGCCAATGAAGTACTTTTTGAAGTGCAGTCACAGTTGTAATGTAGGAAACGCGGCAGCCAATTTGCGCACAGCAAGCTCCCACAAACAGCAATGTGATAATGACCAGATCATTTGTGGTTTTTTTAGCGATGCTGGTTGAGAAGTGTGGGGCAACTCACTGGCGACCAAACTCTCATTATTAATAAAAATGAACACTTACCTGCAGACAGTGAGGTGTAACTTCTGTCTGTTGGTTTACATCATTGATCCTCTGGCCTTCATTGCAAGAGGATTTGAGTACAGGAGCAAGGATGTCTTACTACAGTTATACAGGGCCTTGGTGAGACCATACCTGGAGTACTGTGTGCAGTTTTGGTCTCCTTATCTAAGAAAGGATATACTTGCCATAGAGGGAGTGCAGCGAAGGTTCACCAGACTGATTCCTGGGATGGCAGGACTGTCGTATGAGGAGAGATTGGGTTGACAAGGCCTGTATTCACTAGAGTTTAGAAGAATGAGAAGGGATCTCATTGAAACGTATAAAATTCTGACAGGGCTAGACAGACTGGATGCAGGGAGGATGTTTCCCCTGGCTGGGGGGTCTAGAACGAGGGGTCAGTGTCTCAGGATACGGGGTAGGACATTTAGGACTGATGAGGAGAAATGTCTTCACTCAGAGGGTGGTGAACCTGTGGAATTCTCTACCACAGAAGGTTGTGGAGGCCAAGTCACTGAATATATTTAAGAAGGAGATAGATAGATTTCTAGACACAAAAGGCATCAAGGGGTATGGGGAGAGAGCAGGAATATGGTATTGAGATAGAGGATCAGCCATGATCATATTGAATGGCGGAGCAGGCTCGAAGGGCCGAATGGCCGACTCCTGCTGCTATTTTTCTATGTTTCCAAATCCACGTGTTTTTAAAAAAATAGTTGACTTTTATGTAACCCAAACAAAGGCATTATTTTACCCCTGACTTTGGTGAAGTTCGCGAGGCTTGCTCCGTTTTTAAAGTGTGTGGAACTCGGTGTGGCTCGGGATGAAGCCGAGGTTATTCTGTGATACGGGTGGGATGGATGTTGGGGTGTGTCAGTGGGGGAGGAGTGCGATGCGAGAATTTGGCAAGAAGTTTGTAAGAGACCTTTACAGAGGCAGTGAAGTAAACCTATTTTGGCTGGACCCCGGAAATGAACAAATCTGTGTTTTTTTAAATACCCACTGCAGACAGATATATCTGCCCCCCCACCCCAGACCACACTTGTGTCAATAAATAAATCTACGTATTATGGAGGAACAGCTCTTTATTGCCCATCTGTTTAGGATGTGGCTTTTTATAATGTAGGCCAAGAATGATGTACAATTTTTGTTTAATCTTTTCTCATTTGCATCTTTGATCATATATCTGTGCACAGTGCATTTAACCAAAATCTCTGTCAGTAAAATATGCAGCACTTTTTATTTAAAACGTCCCTGCGAGCTTGAATACTGCATCCCTTCGCAAAGCTTGTTTATACTCCAAACAAACTAAAAAACAACCGTAATTCCTGTAAATAAGAAGTAGAGCTGCTGAAAACATTCCGGGTACATTGCAGAATATGGTGACCTGCTGGTTTTATCCTCTGTCGCACCTTATGCCTGCTGACCAGGGTTGCAGGGGATTAGATAGCATATAGAACACACTTTGAAAGCTTCCTCCGAAAAAGAGTTCATGCTTCACCGAGTCAATATTACTCGTGTTCCAAAAATGCTTTCCCAGGGGAGGGAGGTCGCTCTGTAATTTTCCGTTTGTTCTGTGTTGACGGAGCCGAATTTTGAGACGGTCATCACAGATCTGTCTCCCCTTCGCCTTCCTCCCAGTTATTTAAAGCCGACTTTGGCCAGAGCTCCTGTTCCTGCTCCCGCTTGCTGGAAGTGCCCTTGGGTGGGACATTGGGAGGAAACAGAGTGGCTTTGATCCGATTTTTTTCACCCCCCCCCCCCCACCCTAATCCTGTCGGCGAGCATGCCACCGCTCGTTGCCGAGGCTCGCATACTGACCATGTGGGTGAGGGCAAGTGTGGCACTGTACCCAGTAAAGAGTCAACTCCCCGATGAGGCAAGAAATTGTGGTCATAAGGGTGGAAATAAAATCAGCAAGGTCCCCTTCCTGACATTAGAGGCAAAATGAATGCATGTTGTGTGTAATTATGTAAAACTAATTGAAGTTAGCCACAGGCATTGCCCAGAATTGAACAGTACAGCCTGGGCTGTCTTGACAATTCAATCCTCGACACATTCTTGTGCTTGCAGCAAGGTGCAGGTTGCGCCTACCCTTCGAATTGCTCACTGTTACAGGTAGAGGGCGAGTTGGCTCCTGTCCACTCTTGTTCTACTGACATGAATTCAGCATCAGCAGGAGCGTCACGTCCTGTTTTATCTTGATTAACTTTGATCAATAATTAACTGTTCATCCTGACACCTTTCCATCAATTCTTAAGGGGGGGGTTTGGAACCCATTTTCTTCTGCAGAAGGATTAGAGGGGAGTTGAGGAGAACTTTGTTCAGCCAGAGGGTGGTTGGGGGCCTGGACCTCACTGCCTGAAAGGGTGGAAGAGGCAGAAACCCTCATCGCATTTAAAAAGTACTTGGATATGCACTTGAAGTGCCGTAACCTACAGGGCTACGGACCAAGTGCTGGAAAGTGGGATTAGGCTTGAGAGCTCTTTTTCGGTTGGCACGGACACGATGGGCCGAATGGCTTTCTCCTGTCCTGTAAATTTCTAGGATTCTATGAAGATCCTAATATTTAGATGCAGTCAAGCAAAGGAGAGTGAAATATTTTGAAGTAAAAATAGAAGGCACACTTCATTGAATGAAAAGATCTGTAGAAATTAACGGGAGCTCTTTGCATTTAAAATATTATTTAATTCTACCCTCGAGGTTTTGGCGGAATTTGACTTCACGAAGGTGAAGGTTTGAGTCGGTGATGCTGACTTGATGATGGGTTTGGTTTGAAGCTGCAGAGCCCAGATGACCGAGTTAGAACTTGACAAAGATTGCTGATTTACAGATGGAAATGTACATTGTAAGTGTAGGTGTCTGCAACAAACCTTTTTTTTCAAAACTAAAATCTGCTGACTTTGGTGGGTGGGAGCGTGTGCTGAAGTGCCAGCCATCAGTTCCGTCAGACTCCCGCTGTTACTGTCCCTGTGTTATTCAATGCAACATCCTCAGTGCAGTGAGCCAATGAAAACTGCATCGCCCTGGGGGGTGGGGGTGGGGGTTGTGGTATGTTGGCGTCCCGGGACACTCCAGTATAGATTGCCGAGACGTAGGTTGGTGTGTGTGGTCCTTTACAGATCTCTATCTTGCTGTTGTGGGCGATTTTGAGTCGAGCCAGGTGCTTCCTGCACAGTCGAATCATCCCCTGGGGCGGTGTCATACTCCTCCCAGTCAGCTTCAAGTGAAGTAGTTGGAAGTCTCATTGCAGCTTTATCTGCCCTCTTGGGGCCAGGGATGGTGGGTGGATCAAGGAAGAGATGTCATTCTAATTCCTCTTCTCCCTCCCCAACCGGCCTCCCCCAACACACAAAAACCGTATAATGCTAGAACACTGAACTTCCAAATAGGGTCATTAATTTATATTGTTTGTGAGGGGGAGGGGGGAGGTATCCTGGGGAAGGTTTTCCAGTTTCAGCAGGGTGGCAGGGGGAGCTCTTTGTTGTCCAATATGATTTGAACACCACCTGACTGACCAAGGGAGCAGTATTGTCCCGGGCGATAGATACGTGGTTTGGGCCGTCTCAACTGAACCGCAGATGTGTCGGTAACAGGAGGCCCTTCAGCCCATTATGTCTGCCTGTTCTGCTACAGCAATCCAAAACGTGCCGCTGCCCTGCTCTCCCCAAAGCCATGTATTGCTCCCTCTTCTTCAAATGTTTATCCACTTTTCCGTTTGAAAGGTTCAGCGGTCTCCGCCTCAACCACACCCTGTGGCAAAGCATTCCCGTGTGCCAGCAACCCAACAACAGCGACTTGCATTTATATAGCGCCTTTAACGTAGTAAAATGTCCACAGGAGCGGTTATCAACTAAATTGGACACCGAGCCACATAAGGAGATATTAGGACAGATGGTCATGGAAGTAGGTTTTAAGGACTGTCTTTAAGGAGGATAGAGAGGCGGAGAGCTTTAGGGAGGAATTCCAGAGCTTAGGGCCTCGGCAGCTGAAAGCACGGCTGCCAAGGGTGGATTGATTAAAATTGGGGATGCGCAAGAGGCCAGAATTGGAGGAGTGCAGAAATCTTGAAGGTTTGTAGGGCTGGAGGAGGCTTCAGAGATAGGGAAGGGTGAGGCCATGGAGGGATTTGAAAACAAGGATGACAATTTTAAAATTGAGAAGTTGCCAGATCCCGGGAGCCAATGCGAGCACAGGGGTGATGGGTGAATGGGACTTGATGCGAGTTAGGATACGGGCAGCAGAGTTTTGGATGAGCACAAGTTTATGTAGGGTGGGAGATGAGAGTCCAGCAGAGCATTGGAATAACCAAGTCTAGAGATAACAAAGGCATGGATGAGGGTTTCAGCCGCAGATGAGCTGAGGCGGGGCAGAGTCGGGCGATGTTACAGAGGTGGAAGTAGACGGTCTTGGTGATGTTACAGAGGTGGAAGTAGACGGTCTTGGTGATGTTACAGAGGTGGAAGTAGACGGTCTTGGTGATGGAGCAGTTATGTGGCTGGAAGCTCATCTCTGACTCAAATACGACATCATGGTTCAGCCTCAGACAGTTGCCGAGGAGAGGGATGGCGTCGGTGGCTAGGGAACCCACGTACAAAAAAAAAAATCCTTTCCTTGCCCTTTTAGTGACAATCTTAAATGGATGACCTCCTTGTCGTTGACTCTTCAACCAGCGGAAATAATTTGAGAGCATGTCATGAATTGAGCTTTTTTTAAATTACCCCTGGAGATGGGGGGGAAAAGAATAAAAAAGAAATTGGCTTTAAAAGTTGCTCTTTGTCCTGGCTAATTTGTATATGTTTAGAGGTGGTGTTGCGAATAATTGTTTTTGCATGTTTTTCCTGGTTCTGAAGGATTTATCTAGACCGGCCTGAGGACACATGGAATCGGTACAGCTCCTTGAGTGGATCTGCCAGAATCGTCTACTTATTCTCCAGCTTGTTAAAATACAGTATTTAAAAATCAAAGTCGCCTATTCCAAATTATCTGATCATTCAAATTTTATTTTTAAGCGTTAAATTCTCATTTTGTTTATTTATATTGCTAGGTTCAAATTATTGGGTGATTTTTTTTGCTGCGATAAAACATTGAATTATCAGTCGAATGCAGTAATAAGACCCTCCATTCTTTATTATCTCTATAATTCACTGGTTTGCACATAGCCACATCCTGAACATGTTCATTGCACAAAAAGAACTATCTTTTCCAGTTGGCTCACACATAAACGAGTACGGAAAGCTTCCAATAGCCATATTTCTTCCTCGCCCATCTGCAAATAACACAACAAACACAAAGTTCAAGAATTCTGAAAAGCATATACAGAACATACCAGCACTGTAACCCATTAAATCTTGCCGTACATTCAGTAACTTTAGCTCCCGCATCCCTCGCTTTCTTTCCTGTTCCTCCCAGAATTGTTACTCTTCTCCTCCGACTTCACGGCTCTAGTAACTCTGCGCCACTCTCTGAGTGATTCTTCCTTTCTTCCCTCCCTTCCAGGGCTCTGTTCACCTCTCTGCATGTATGCGCCCTCATAGCCGTGCGCTCTCATGCACACTTCTGCAGAGAAGATAGCAACTTCATTTCACTGGGGTCACGCACGTGAACTGCATCGACTTGCCTGACACAAATTTTAACCCCTGTTTACAGCCCAAACCAGTGTTGTGCTATCCACATCCTGCATCACGGGAGATTCACTCGTTAACCCTCTGTCAGCGCTGTCAGTCTTTCCCTTTTGTTCTGCATCTTGAACATTCTTGATTACTTTGTAGAAACATAACATTTCTGTATATAACTACACAAAAGCCTGCTGCGGAACAGTTTTGTGGTACACTCGGCCTTTGTCTTCATGTACTGAGTAGTGGTAGACTTTAGAATGGCAGTGGCGAGGGGATTGCCCGGTGCTGCCTGAGACCACAGCAACTCGGTTACCTTGCTGCATGAGATAACTACGTTGGTATTCAGGCAGAAAGCAGGGGGCTGTGTGTTACATGGGTGCTGTCATAGGAATAGGAGTGGACCATTCAGCCCCTCAAGCCAGTTCCGTCATTCAATTAGATCATGACTCATATGTATCTTAACTCCATTTACCTGCCATGGTTCCATATCCCTTAATATTCTTGTCGAACAAAAATCGATCAGTCTCGGTCTTGATGTTTTCAATTGACCCTCAGCCTCAACAGCTTTCTGGGGGAGAGTTCCAGATTTCCACTACCCTTTGTGTGAAGAAGTGCTTCCTGGCATCACCCCTGTACGGCCTGGCTCTAATTTTAAGGTTCTGCCCCCTTGTTCTGGACTCCCCCCACCAGAGGAAACAGTTTCTCTCTACCCTATCAAATCCTTTAAGCATCTTAAACTCCTCAATTAGATCACCCCTTAATCTTCGAAACTCAAGGGGATACAAGCCTGGTCTCTGCAACCTGTTCTCGTAATTTAACCCTTTTAGCCCCTGTTATAATATGCCTTGCAGTCATTTCGAAGATTGCATCCAATGGCTTCCAGTCTTGCACAGTGACCACCGGATGTGATTTTGCATTAAATACTGCTGCAGGTATTTGCTTGGTTTTTAAAAAAAATATAGATTTGCAGCATGAAAATCTTATATCCGTCGAGATGCTGTAAAAAAACTGACTTCAGCAGAGGGCTGTTGCAGGAAAGTATCGACCCAAGGGTTATAGAACTGCTGGTGTTCTTTGATAATATTTACTGTTGGAGGGCGAGGGTGTTGTAGGTCACCCCATTGTCCCAGAGGCTGTAGCTTTTCCTTCCTGTCTACTTTCTACCTTCAATGTTGTACTTGGTGCTGGTTTCAGTCCACCTTGGACGTGTGTAGTTATCTTAAGAAGGGAATGGCTAGTTTCCCCGATGGTTGAACGCATTGGCTTGTGTCACACTGAGCCACACAGACCGACTGGAAGGTAACGGGCTTGATTCCAGGTTTGTGTTGAGCGAGTTGATCTCGGCTGGAACAGCACTTGGAGTTCTGCACTCGGCCTTGTACCTCCCTGGGTAGGAAGTGTGTGCAGATACTGGGCTGAGGATCCTCGGGGTGGGAAAACCAGACTTCAGTTTCTCTTCAAAACAACAAAATGTCTGCTACCTGTCAATTGCCAAAAAAAACACTTTTCTGGCAAAGTTTTTTTTTAAGGAGGGGAGGGGATAGGAGGACAATGAGTAAAGAATAAGGCAGGGTTCTGGATCTTGCCTGCCGCTTGGTTATCTGTGCTGCATGTGTAGGTATCGGCTAAGAACAGAATTAGGATCGGGAGTGATGCCCTTAAAGGTCACATAGAGCATTGACATTCGTTGTCTGGGCTCAGATGAAAAATGGCCACGTGTCAGGTGCCTGGTGGACAGTAACCCAGTAAAAGTCAATATCCCGGATTTTGCGGTGGTAATGATGGCGAAACTGTCGGCGTTCACCGTCATTACCCTTCTGAAACTGACCGTAAATTCAGGATTTAGCGCATGCGCAGATAGACGCGAAATCCTGAAGTTGCGGTCGGTCATTCCCTGCTCCGCCACAGGCTGCGCTGTGGAATTCCCCATAACCTGCAATCAGTGAAATCAGTTCAACTGATGAAAACTTGCCCTTTTCCACACTAATGTCGCTATTAAACACCCCATAAAAAGTTAAGCCTCGTTCATTGAGGTGTAGCTGGCTTTTTTTAACGGCGTTCTGAGTAATAACTACTGCTGAACAACTATTCTCGCCCTGAAAAACTAATTTTTTATTTGTGGAATGTCAAATTTCTCCATTACGATAAAATTACTAGATTTTTAAAACAATAAAAAAACATTTTTTAAAGTTTGTTTGATATTTCAGCTCCTACCTTAACCCCATGCGTATGTCCCAATCTTTATTTCGCTCTCTGTAAAAAATGTTAAAAAGTGAATGATAAAACCTGCTTTTTATTTCCTGGTTTGCTGTCTGAGAATTCTTCAATGTGATTGACTGCTTAGCCAGTTTGATGACATCACTGCCGCTGGACGCTGGTGATCCCCTAAAGACTGCGCTACCACCAAATTAACATCGAGATGGCTAAAGTTTCCGCCACAGAGATCGCAAGATTTTTATGGGCAGCTTACTTCAAGGGCAGCGACGATTGCCGTCGCTTCGCCGTTGACTGCAAATTCCGGGCCAGTGTCTTCAACAGAAAAGGGAAGAGAATTTGGGGTGGGCGGATGGAATGCCTCTTACGGTTGAGCGACTGATCTCAGAAAGCAGTCAGCTGTAGTTGGGAGCCCAGGAGTGGAGAATCACTCTGAAGCAATTCCATAGATTCTAGAGCGGTTCCTGTGGGTTGGAAAGTAGCAGATGTAACCCCACTATTTAAGAAAGGAGGGAGAGAGAGAAAACGGGGAACTACAGACCATTTAGCCTGACATCAGTAGTAGGGAAAATGCTAGATGAGGTGGCAGATCAGCCATGATCTTATTGAATGGAGGAGCAGGCTTGAAGGGCTGAATGGCCTACTCCTGCTCCTATTTCTTATGTTCAATGCACTGGTACATCATCTGCACAAAACTGTTGCTGGGGAAGAAAGAGAGGAGAAATTTGCAGCTAGCTATATTAGAGCTAAAAGCAAAGCAATTTGATTGTTTTCAAATAATTAATTTGTGTTTACTCTTTGTCCTCCTCATCCCTCCAAAATTTGCCAGAAATGTTTGCTTTTATTTTTGGCAATTGATGAGCAGCAGATATTTTTTTGAAGAGAAATCCTCAGCCCAGCGCACTGAAACTGCTCTGGAGCAATCCACTTAGCAACTGTGCGCTAAATATTCTTTGCAACAGATTGAGCTTTCTCCTTCCATTTCCCTTCTCCCATTCTGCATGTAAGCTGGCTTCTTGTGACTAGGCTCTCCACTAGCAATGGTCCCAGACGAGGGAGAGCTCTGTAATTGGCCCTGCGGATGATGAGTCATTTACTGGGAAACCCAGGCTGCCGTGTGGTCAGTTTACACAGAGCATCCAAGGCCATGCGGTCAGGAAATTAGTGTTGCAAACATGATTTTTCCAGAATACGGGGCAGAAGGTTTTTTTGTGGTGCATTTTTTTATACATCATAAGGGGTGTGGAGAGGAGTGTTGCCTTTCTTAAAAACATCCTACTATTTCCTAAAATATATTTTTTTAGATAAACAGCTTAAGTGCTTTGTGGTAAAGGGAATCAACTGGGGGAGAACAATCCATTATGTAACATTCTGTAGTGGCTGTCATTGGTGTGTTCTAGTTTTGGTTTCTTTGTTGAGGTGCCAGTTCTGGTACACCAGCTACCATGGCCACCCGGCAATGCAAAAGACTTCTCCCTCTCTGATGGCAGAGATGGAATTTGCACGGATCCTGAGAACTGTCACCAGAGGCGGGGCAGAAGCAGGCCCGCTATCACCATGTCCTTCCAACGTGGACTGATAGCGCCCTGCAAGCGGAAACAGAAACACAGAAGATAGGAGCAGGAGTAGGCCATTCGGCCCCTCGAGCCTGCTCCACCATTCAATGAGATCATGGCTGATCATCCAAATTCAGTACCCTGTCCCTGCCTTCTCTCCATATCCCTTGATCCCTTTAGCCTTAAGAAATATATCCAACTCCTTCTTGAATATATTTAATGAACTGGCCTCCACCGCCTTCTGTGGCAGAGAATTCCACAGGTTCACCACTCTCTGGGTGAAGAAATTCCTCCTCAGCTCTCTCCTAAATGGCTTACTCCTTATCCTTAGACTGTGACCCCTGGTTCTGGACTCCCCCGCCATCGGGAACATCCTGCATCTAGTCTGTCCAGTCCTGTTAGAATTTTATACGTTTCAATGCAACCCCCTCTCGTTCTTCTAAACTCCAGCGAATATAAGCCCAGTCGACCCAATCTCTCCTCATACGTCATTCCTGCCATCCCAAGTATCAGTCTGGTGAATCTTCGCTGCACTCCCTCCATGGCAAGAACATCCTTCCTCAGACAAGGCGACCAAAACTGCACACAATACTCAAGGTGTGGTCTCACCAAGGCCCTGTACAACTGCAGCAAGACATCCTTGTTCCTGTACTCAAACCCTCTCGCTACGAAGGCCAACGTACCATTTGCTTTCTTAACCGCCTGCTGCACCTGCATGCTTACCTTCAGCGACTGGTGCACAAGGACACCCAGTGCACGTCAGTGATACTTCATCAGCCATTACTGTGCCGGTAAAACCAACTTGTTTTCAGTCTTCTCTTCGTTTAAGCTGCAGCAACTTACATTTTTGTCGTGCTTTTAATATAATGAATCATCCCAAAGTACCTCCCAGAGCAGAGAACAACCACCGAGACTCGTGCGGCTGGGAAGAACACAAGAACATGAGAAATAGTAGTAGGGGTAGGCCATTCAACCCTTCGAACCTGCTCCATCAACTCCACATCCCTTGATTCCCTTAGAGCCCAAAAATCTATCGATCTCAGTCTTGAATATACTCATCGACTGAGCATCCACAGCCCTCTGGGGTAGAGAATTCCCAAGATTCACCATCCTCTCTTGAGTGAAGAAATTCCTCCTCGGCTCAGTCTTAAATGGCCGACCCCTTATCCTGAGACTATGCCCCCTGGTTCTGGACCCCCCAGCCAGGGGAAACAGCCTTCCTGCATCTACCCTGCCAATTCCCCATATAATCTTTTATGTTTCAGTGTTCTCATTCTTCTACACTGCAGAGCAGGAAACCATCTTGTGATGACTTCCCCCTCCTGCTCCCTATTCTTCAGTCTTGTTTCGGGTTTACTTCGATCAATGGCCATTTTCTAATAGTTCTAAAGAATTCTAATACAGGAAACTCTCGATTTACCGGCACCTAAATAACCGGAAATCTCTGTTAACCGGCAAAATTCAGGAGTAGGTTCAGGTAAGTTTTACTTCATATTAGTGGCCGTTCCTGGATCTGTGGCCGTGTAACCGGGGTTCCTGCACCTGTTGCTAAGCAACAGGGACGCCTGGATCTGTGGCCATGTACGGGGCTCTTGTACCTTTTACTATACCTCTCTGTAATCCGGACTTTTTGATAAACCGGCACCACGCCGGTCCCGTCGGTGCCGGATAAGAGTTTCCTGTAATTCTTTTGATAACTGCAGCTCTTTTTTTGTGTGCTCAATTATTAAATAATTTTAACGAGGCAAGACCAATAACATCGTAAACCAGTAATTGAGGGCTCTAAGCAAATAAGTGAGCCGTGGGGAATGCTCTTGCATCTCGCACTCCTTGCATTGAGTGGAGGAAGCTGGATTGAACGACGAGATCTGCAGGTTGTCAATCGAAGCAGGGCTCCATTATTCGGCACAGTGCACTGTAAGCTTCTCCGCTGCCGTTCAGTACATTTCAGCTGGTGCGTTTGGGGGTGGGGGAGAAAAGAAGTTTCCCTCTTCTGCTGAGCGTGAGAAACTGCGGAACGAAACATTCTAGAATGATCTACAGTTACCTTTTTCCCCCTGCTGTATTTCACCTTTAAAAAAAAATAAAAAATAAAAAAAAAAAATGTCTCTAGTTATCGACAGAAATCGCTGTACTCCCACTGATTGTTGGGGAGGGTGCTCTGATGTGTTCAGTGAGGATATTATCGGTTTTGATTTTGAAAGTGCAGTACTTCTCCGATTATGAATAAGATTTTTCACATGCTTTGGGGTACATTAGTCATGCTTGTGGTTCTCTATTGGTTTTAAGCTGGAAATAACAACTTAAAACCAAGCGAACATTCTCCCTCCCCCTCAGCACATATCGAATTCATATTTTTCACAATACACTCCTGCTGTTGTTCAACCCAGATGACATAAAAGGACCAAACTTTTGTTCCTCCCAAGTGGGATACATACATTTTGGTGAGTCTTGAGAGCTTCTATTAGGCCACTTATCCAAAAGACTTCCAACAAAATGACCAGCTGAAAGCAAAAATGATCAGAGTACTCTACGGCCCTTCGGTCTCAGATCTATAATTTTCTTTTGTGTTTCTGACCAGAATCCAAGTCTTAAATGTTGATAGTCCCTGACTACTGCCATCAGAGGCGGAACAAAACGCACAACGTCTGTCCACCTCTCTTCCTCTGCTGCTGTTTCTGAATAAAATGTTTGGCAGACGGAGGGTAGGATTGGTGCTTCCCATAGAGGGGATGGAAAGAGAAGTTATCCCGACCCACCCCGATTGGTTTCAAAGCACTGAAGGAGTAGAGAGCAGATCATCAGCTGCTAACCTCCCTGTTTGTGGATGGTGTGAAAATGCGAGAGAGAGGGAGAGAACAAGAAGGTCACCTATTTGAAGCAATCTAACGGTGAGGAGCCCGAGTGAAACCCAGGTGTGGGACCTCACAGGCGCAACCATACCATGGACTTCCAGCATCAGAGGTTCAAGGAATATCATGTGTGGTTACGTTCAGAGAATGCAGTGGGTGTTGTGCTTTCCCGATCTATACAGGAGCTAATTGAATAAACTGTTTCAGAGACTGTGGGATAAGGAAATCAATACTGAACATAAATGTCCGAAAACCACACACATTCTCAGTCCTCTGCGTATGGCATGTGTGTGAAATGAACCACTGAATGCCAGTCCATTAGGAGGTCTGGGTTAAGAAATGACTCGATGAGTAATGATTATTAAATAGTGTTGAATTAACAGACTTTATTTTTGTAATCCAATATTGCGAAACTTTGAACCAACCCTTTTGGAAGTATTGCTTCCTGAATAACTCTGTATTCAGCATCTTGCCGTTTGTCCTCTGACATTTCCCAGCAACTCTGAACATGTCACAGTGCCAGCAGTTTTCTGAAGAAACGGCTCCAAAATGACGCTCCTGTGGGTTTGCACCCCTTCAACTTAGAGACTGAAGTTTTGGTAGTGGTAGCAGGAGCTGGGAGCAGAATAAGCAGCAGATTTTTTTTGCAGCGAGTATGTCTCTCTGCAATAGCCTTATTTCACTCTTGACTATAATGTCTTCAGCAGCAGTAGCTTCTGATCAGCAAGCAGTTTTGAAGAGCACGTTTAAAATAAGGTCCCGGGCTTTGGATCAGACCTGAGCAGGAGTTGGGAGAAGAGAAGGGGGGAGGCTGTTGAAGAAGTAGGTCTTGATTGTTATGGTGGGGGGAGGTGTAGTGGGAGGAAAGGGTTTTCTTTCACACAGACTTTCCCCATTCATTCCTATCGTACTTTGCCTGTATTTTTTGGTTTAGTGGGTTTGAAGGAATTTGGAACAATGCTTATAACACAATATAAAAGCATTGCGAATTGCTGAATCTTTGTACAGTTCTGTTCCAAGTGGAGGTTAAACTCTGCTACTAAACTCTCATTCCAACTAATTTCTGCTTTCCTGAAGAGCATCAGGTGGTGGTGTTAGTGAAGTCTGAGACGCCCATCTCTGATAAAGTGAGGATCGCTATGCTATATGGGTGAGCTTCAATGAAAATTATATTTATATTCATTCCTCGTGAGAGTGTGATTTTCTTTTCATTAACCGGAATGAACTCTTGCTTACAGAGTTCATCAGGGTCAAGAAGTAAATCTTCCTTGGAGATGACCAATCTGTTGGAAAATTTTCATATAAATATATAAAAAAACATGGGGCTGGAATCCTCCTGTCTGTCACGAAATCCAATAATAGTGATGGCGGGGGAGTCCAGAACCAGGGGTCACAGCCTAAGGAAAAGGGGTAAGCCATTTAGGACAGAGATGAGGAGGAATTTCTTCACCCAGAGAGTGGTGAACCTGTGGAATTCTCTACCACAGAAGGCAGTGGAGGCCAATTCATTAAATATATTCAAGAAGGAGTTAGATATATTTCTTAAGGCTAAAGGGATCAAAGGATATGGAGAGAAAGCAGGGACAGGGTACTGAATTTGGATGATCAGCCATGATCGCATTGAATGGCGGAGCAGGCTCGAGGGGCCGAATGGCCTACTCCTGCTCCTATCTTCTGTTTCTATGTAGTGTCAGCTTTGTGAATTTGAATGTTAGAGTCTGATCTTTGCCTCTGTTTTACGGAAAGCACCATTCCCTTGTGCCTCACTGTCATTTTAATACAAATAAATAATCGACTTGACAAATGTGCCTTGCCATATTCGAGAAATAGTGTTGTGCTTTATTTTTCCCTGTATATAAATAGTTCCCTATAAAACAGCTTTTTATCATCAGCCTCTTGTGTTGTGTAATGGCGTGGCTTCAGCAGATTTTAAAGACAGTCGCTGACAGAATCGAAGTTTCATACAATCTCATCCTGGACCAGTGAGGTAGGGTTCTCCTTTCAACTTAATTAAAAAAAAAAAAAGAACCCTGGTGCTTTATGTCATTTCCGTCCTTCCTTTCCTTCTCTGCTCATGTGGTGCTGAGGGGAGTGAGAGAGATTTTCCCCCCGGTCTCTTACAGGGAAATATAATTGGTTCACCTTGAAGGAAAATGATCGTGTTCCCAGAATAATATGACATATCTGTTATTTAATATCCACTGAGGATGGTAGATTGCTGTGCTGTTAGACCAGTTATAAAGGTGTCCGTCGTGGCTCAGTGGGCAGCACTCTCACCTCTGAGTCAGAAGGTTTGGGTTCAAGTCCCACTACACAGACTTAAGCACAAAATCTAGGTTGACACACCAGTGCAGTACTGAGGGATTGCTGCACTGTCTGAGGTGCCGTCTTTCGGTTAAGAATTTAAACCGAGGCCCCGCTGCCTTCTCGGGTGAACGCCAAAGATCCCACGGCATCTTTCGAAGAACGGGGAGTTCTCCTCAGTGTCCTGGCTAATATTTATCCCTCAACCAACATCACTAAAACAGATGATCTGGTCATTATCACACTGCGGTTTGTGGGAGCTTGCTGTGCACTAATTGGGCGCCGTGTTTCCTACATTACAACAGTGACTACACTTCAAAAGTAGGGGATGATGAGCACGCTAAGTGAGCACCACATCAGCGTTTATAGTAAATGTCCCTTCAGTCCCAAGTTTCTGCACATACCGATGAGCTAGTCACTGCTTTGAGCAACAGAAGGAAATCACACAAAACTCATGGTAATCAGTCCGAATACATTGAAGGAGAAAAGGGAAGCAATTTCAGGGAATTGATCTTTTTTGCCAGAGGTTTCAGAGGGACGCAAGTGGCAGCATGAGCTATATTTTACATCGAATGTGTAAGCAAGCAAGACAGATTTTTTAAATGGCAGATACGTTGAAGACTCAGTTTCATACATCACGGTTTTCCACGGTGGCTTAGAGGGTGGGGAAGACGACAATTTCCCACCTACCTCTTATATAGAAAGACTTGAAAAGAAAGAACTTGCATTTATATAGCGCCTTTCACGTCCTCAGGACGTCCCAGAGCGCTTTACAGACAATTAAGTACTTTTGAAACATAGTCACTGTTGTAATGTAGGAAATGTGGCAGCCAATTTGTGCAGAGCAAGCTTCCTCAAACCACAATGTGATGATGACCAGAGAATCTGTTTTTGTGATGTTGATTGAGTCATAAATATTGGCCAAGATTATGCAAGGGTTTGATAGGGTAGACGTAGAGAAGATTTCTCCGCTTGTGGGAGAGACCAAAACTAAGGGTCATAAATATAAGACGGTCACTAATAAATCCAATAGGGAATTCAGGAGAAACTTCATCCCAGAGAGCGGTTAGAATGTGGAATTTGCTACCACGAGGAGTTGTTGAGGCAACTAGCATAGATGCATTCAAGGGGAAGCTAGATAAGCACATTAGGTAGAAAGGAATAGAAGGATATGTTGATAGAGTGAGGTGAAGAGGGTGGGAGGAGACTCGTGTGGAGCATAAACACCAACATAAACCAGTTGGGCCGAATGGCCTGTTTCTGTGCTGTAAATACCAGGACACCGGGGAGAACTCCCCTGCTCTTCTTTGAAATAGTGCCATGGGATCTTTTACATCCACCTGAGAGAGCAGACGGGGCCTCAGCTTAACGCCTCATCCGAAAGACGGCACCTCCGACAGTGCAGCACTCCCTCAGCACTGCACTGGAGTGTCAGCCTAGATTTTGAATTAGATTTGAAAGTGAATGGAGTGCCCATATTGGGTACGGCAGGGCGACACCAGGTACTTGGAAAGGAAATGCTTTGAGTTAATAGTTTCTTAATTGATTTGTTTAAAGGTAGAGATGCATATTGATGCAAGATTGGACAGATTCCAAAAATCATTTTATACGACCTTTTTTCCTCGGGCACTTTTTACTTATCACATTGCCTGTAATTCAGAGAGATGTATTTCGAGGCTTCTTTACGAGGGAGTAAACCAATTCCGCAGGGACAGATTGAAATTTCCTTTACTGGTGCTGCAGTCTCCTGTTCCAGTTCTTTCGAGAAACAAGTTAATCAAATTTTAATTTCCATCAACATATCTTTTAACTGCTATAATTTTAAAGAAAAGTGTGGCTTATAATCCCTTCCTGTAAATCGTGTGTGTGGTGCCAGATGCACAAAGCAATTGCATTTTGTTTTGGACTCATTTGAGACGCACGCAAAGGAAAGACTCCTTGAGGCAGTGCAGTGAGGGTGATCTTTGACTTGGAGCGTCTAAATTAGGCCTCAAAAGGGGGTGACTCAAAGAAGACCATTTAGAAGTCTTTAGGATACTTAATTGGTTAGTGGATGTAAACCCATAGCAAAACTTCAATACAGGAAACTCTTTTTTTTATCTGGCACCGACGGGACCGGCGTGGTGCCAGTTGATCAAAAAGTCCGGATTACAGAGAGGTATACTTACCAAGGCACGAGAGCCCCGTACACAGCCACAGGTGCAGGAACCCTGGCTACACGGCCACAGATCCAGGAACCCCGGTTACACGGCCACAGATCCAGGAACCACGGTTACATGGCCACTAATATATATAGTAAAACTTACCTGAACCTACTCCTGAATTTTGCCGGTTAAGAGAGATTTCCGGATATTTAGGTGCCAGTTAAGAGAGTTTCCTGTACATCACGGCAGCAGGAGAACAAGGTTGCGAAGGACACCTTTAGGACCGATGTCAGGAACTATTCCTTTACAACTGAGGACAATCAACAGCTGGAATGGATTGCCAGAAAGTGCCTTTGAGGTCAAGTCATTGGACTCATATTTAAGAGAACAGCGAGGTGCCATATGGAACGGCAGTGCAGTCAATATTCTGGAAGGATGAAATTAAATGGTCTTTTTCATCTCACATCATCGGTCATGGAACAGTCTCATGTTCCATCTGGGCGGTTGAATGAGGAGAGGGAGGCAGTGGTAGGGCATTTATTTGCTCCCATGAATTCTTGTGTAGTCTCTGATTGTGGCTGTGCGTAAGGTGGAGGGCGGGTGGTGTTGACTGGAGGCCAGGCGCATCGACAAATCGAGGAAAGCTTCAACCAATGAGACTAGCCTGGCCACACCAGTGCATTTCTCAGATGTATGACGATGGTTAGATTGGGTTGGGAGCTGGTTTTCCTTATGCCTTGGTCAAAAAATAATGTGGTTCACTCGTGGCACCATGAGTAAAAGCACTCACTGGTGTAGCACTAGGTCACAGAGATGAGCAGGTTCTCGGTTTGATTGCCATTCTTTGCTGAGCGAGCTGATTTCAATGGTAGCACCACAGTGAGCTCCAGTGTAATGGGGGTGGGGGGAGAATCAGCAAGAATTCTTGTTCTTGTTCATGATCATCCAATGAGTTTTGCTGGAAGGTGAGTGTGAGAGTAGGATCGGATTGAACTGTGAGGCCTTTTATGGTGGAAAGCACTCGTTGCCAAGGTTTATGCATCAAGAATAGCCATTTGGATGAGGTCCTGCAGGGCTGGCTGCTGCCCATGGAACACCAGCTCAGCAAGAGTCAGGACAAGAGGGGAGGGGCGGAAGGTTATTTTTTTTACAACTTTTAACAATCACTATCTCATTTTCAACAAGAGCAATGATCTGCTTTTGCTCATGCAGAGTTAATGTGACCTATTGTTTCCTTCACTGCAACAGTCAAAAAAAAAAATTACATTTATTTGTCACAATCAAAAATAACATTTAATGGTAAGATATCAGGTACCATTGCACGTGCACCAATTTCCTGGCCTCGCAACGCTGAGGATTAACGAGCAGCAAGGTCCTGTTGTGCTGTACGAGGATGTCCTTGATCATCTCCTTGGAGGTTTCTTCTACATGCTTCTGGCAATATCCCTCCAATGCTTTAAGAAAAGAAAGACTTGCATTTACATGCCGCCTTTCATGACCTCGGGACATCCCAAAGCGCTTTACAGCCAATGAAGTACTTTTGAAGTGTACTCCATTTAATATAGGAAGCGCAGCAGCCAATTTGCGCACAGCAAGCTCTCACAAACGGCAATGCGATGATGACCAGATCATCTGTTTTTGTGATGTTGATCAAGGGATAAATATTGGCCAGGACACCGGGGATAAATCCCCCTGCTCTTCTTCAAAATAGTGCCATGGGTTCTTTTACGTCCACCTGAGAGGGCAGGCAGGGCCTCGGTTTAACGTCTCATCCGAAAGACGGCACCTCCAACAGTGCAGTACTCCCTCGGCACTGCACTAGAGTTTCAGCCTCGCTTTTTCTGCTCAAGACCCTGGAGTGGGACTTGAACCCAGAACCTTCTGACTCGGAGGCGAGTGTGCCACCCACTGAACCACAACTGACATTTAGAAATGAATTGACGGATAGTATAAGTGTGAGTCACCTGACCACCGTGCTTTACACAAACTCCGGTGTTGACTCCAGTAAATCTTTCTGCTTTACCTCTCTGCAGTATCTTCTCAATCTTGATTGCTTCCTGTAATCAGCTTACTCTCTGCAGCTTTCTTGGCTCATGCTAAAACTTCCACTTGCATTTATTTTTTCCTCCTCTGGCTGGTGCCCTCTGTTCTCCCTGCCCTCCTGGTGCTTCCTTAAGATAGAATTTTCTAACTTTTCTTCTGGTGCATTGAACTATAGTTATGTCAAAGTATTTTTTTCTTCTTTTGACTCTGAGGCTCCCTTACTTTTCTCTCTTGTTTCGCACCACCTTTGGCTGAGAGGAAGGGTAGGAATTTGTCCTGTCTTCTCCCAGAACTGCTTCGAAGCCAGAAGCTAATTGTGCAAGAGTGGCCTGGGACAGTGTGACTACTTGTTTGTTGCACCTAAGATTGGGAAGATAGGGCATGGGGATTGTAGGGATGACGCCACATTTCCACTCTGAGGCACAGTGCCGCTTTACGACAATTTTAATATTCTGAGTAATACTTCCCTCAACTCGTTTTGACTTGCAGTTAAGCCTAAACTGTTTTGTCCTTGTTTGTCACTTCCCAGAGGCTGGAGCTTAGAGCCAGTGAGCACAATATTGAGCCCTTTCCAGGCGTCCTGCCAGGGGCAGCTCTGGCGAGGCTGACCATGCTGTAAGGGAAATGAGGTGGCACACCTGTTTCCCTTGGTGCCATGAGCCACCTCGAGGGACGGATTTTGCTCGCGTTTCGGGAGGCAGTCGCTTTGATTGTGGCAAATACAAACTGTCACTAGCAGCTCCAGGTGCCTTTTTCCCCCGAGATGTTGTCAACTGAATGGCCTGAATGATCCTTCTCCATCTATTGGGTGGAGTCTATTGGCCAGAAATTAAGCCGCAACATTGAGCATCGCCCATTTGTTTCTCCCCTGCGCGCAGTATAAATGGAGTGGATTCTACGACACCGGGAGCTCCAGGATATTCTAAAAGCTCTTAAGTGGCTCTTATAATATAAAGAGGGTGTTTGAGTGGTCAGATATGTGTGGGAGGCATGCACACATTCTTATCTTTTCTCTACCCTCCCACAAAGTTTCTAGTGAAGTGCAACGGTTCTCCATGAAATGATCTGGGTCGTTTCAATCCATCTTCTGGTGGCTGTGGACCCCAAGCACACAACTGCTCTAGATTTGGTGCTAAGTGTGTCACCTGTGGCTCAGTGGGCAGCACACTCACCTCTGAGTCAGAAGGTTGTAGGTTTAAGTCCCACTCCAGAGACTTGAGCACAAAATCTAGGCTGACACTCTAGTGCTGCACTGCCAGAGGTGCTGTCTTTCGGATGAGATGTTAAACCGAGGCCCTGTCTGCTCTCTCAGATGGACATAAAAGATCCACTATTTCGAAGAAGAGCAGGGGCGTTTTCCTCGGTGTCCTGGCCAATATTTATCCCTCAATCAACATCACTAAAACAGATTATCTGGTCATTATCACATTGTTGTTTGTGGGAGCTTGCTGTGCACAAATTGGCTGCCGCGTTTCCCACATTACAACAGTGACTTCACTCCAAAAGTACTTCATTGGTGGTAAAGCACTTTGGGACGTCTGGTGGTCGTGAAAGGCGCTATAGAAATGCAAGTCTTTTCATTTTCTAAGTTAGCAAACTGAGGCCTTGAGGATAGCTGTGGGAAATGGAAAATGTTACACTATGCTTACAAGGACATGACCTTGTGTGTGTGGTGCAATAGGTTATTAGTGATGAATTGTATATAATGGTGTGGTGAGCCGTATATCTGTACAAGACTGCCCGTATAAAGCGGAATGCTGTTCATAGACTACAGCTCAGCATTCAACACTATCGTCCCCAACAAGCTGGCCTCCAAACTCTTGGCCTGGACCCTGGACTTTCTAACAAACAGACCCCAGTCTGTCAAATTAGGTAACCACACCTCCCCGCCCCCCCCCCCGACCCTGAACACGGGGGCCCCACAAGGATGTGTGCTGAGCCCCCTCCTCTACTCCCTCTTCACCCACGACTGTGTGGCTGTTAATGGTTCCAACACCATCATCAAGTTTGCGGATGACACCACGGTAGTAGGCCAGATCACCAACAACGATGAGTCAGTCTACAGGGAGGAGGTCCAGCATCTCGTGAAGTGGTGCGCCGATAACAACCTGGTCCTTAACACCAAGAAAACCAAAGAAATCATTGTGGACTTCAGGAAGTCCAAAGGCAGAAGTCACACCCCCATCCACATCAATGGGGCTGTGGTGGAAAGGGTGGACAGCTTTAAGTTCCTCGGAGCCCACATCACGGAAGACCTCTCCTGGTCCCTCAACACCTCCTCTCTGGTGAAGAAGGCCCAGCAGCGCCTATATTTCCTAAGGAGGCTGAAGGGATGTAACCTGTCACCCCTGATCCTCTCTAACTTTTACCGCTGCACTATAGAGAGCATCCTGACAAACTGTATCACAGTATGGTATGGCAGCTGTAGCTACTATGACCGGAAAGCCCTGCAGCGGGTAGTCAAAACTGCCCAACGCATTACCGGCACCCGGCTACCGACCATAGAGCACATATAACAGAAACGCTGTCTACGGAGGTCACGGTCCATCATCAAAGACCCTACCCACCCCAGCCACAGTCTGTTCGCCCTCCTGCCATCTGGGAGACGCTACAGATGCATTCGCACCCGTACGACCAGATTTAGGAACAGCTTCTTTCCCAGGGCTGTCATCCTACTGAACTCCACAAATAAACTCTAAAGCCTGCACATCTGCCAATGCACTTTATTATGGTTATGTTTATGTTAATGTATTACAAGCCAAATGTCTGTTGAACGTTTAAATGTCTTAATCCAAATGTACACTCTCGGGAGCCGCAAGCCGACATTTCGTTGTACTGCACTTGTGCACTAACGATGACAATAAAAGTTGATTTGATTTGATTTTGATTTGATTTGAATCCAATAAGACCCATCTTTGGCCCTCCATTTATTTGGTGTAATGTATACAAGGCAGTTTTACTTCTGTTTTTTGTGTTCACCCAAATAAGTGTTATTAGCTTACAGAAATGGAAAACTATTTTGGCATTGCATCGAACACTCCCAAGTCCAATAAAGCACAAGTTCGATATAGAATAAAATGCACTCTGCTCTAATGGTCATAAGATAACTAGAGCTGAGGAGCGCCACTCAGCCCGTCTCCTTTAATTCATCCATCCAGAGAGTCTCTGCAGCCCCCCATCACAACATCGAATTCTTTAAGTGATCCCAGTTCTATTTAATTGTGAATAAGTGGTACGGAAGTGAATACTCTAGTAATGGAAGGTTCAGGAGTTGATGTGTAAGGAGCATGATGTGGCATATCCAGGAGGAGTACGTACATTTGAATTGCCAGCATCTGTGCTGTTTGAGCAGAGGAATGCTGATCTAAGGATCTATACCCTGAAACATACACTGGGAGTAAAGATTTCTGGAAGACAGGTTCCAGAAAGTGGTTACCTCACAGAGGGAAATAGGGAAGGAGGTGACTGCCCGCAAGGGAAGAGGCAGAAGGAACCGGTCCAGGAAAACCCCTGGGGTCTGACGTCGTCCAACAGGATTACAGTTCTTGACGCGTACGAGGAGGGCGCGGATAGAGGCACAGGGCAGGCTAAGCGAGGCTAAAACCACGGCAACATGGAGCAAGCTGTTGCCCATGGGGAGAAGAGACATGCTAGCCATGGGAATAAGAAAGCTGTCGTTTTGGGGAATTCTGGAATTGGGTATAGACGGCCTGTCCTGCAGCCAGGACCAGAGTCCCAAATGATGTGTTGCCTCGCAGGTGCCAGGAGAAGGGACATAACCAAGTGGGTGAAAAGACTGCTGGAAATGGAGAGAAATCAGCCAGAAACATGAATCACCGACATAGGATAAATAGAATGGTGGCCTTGCAGAGTTTGATACTAGACCAAAGTACATGGGTAGTAATTTCAAGATTGCTTCATATTCCATGCACTGGACAAGTTGGGGAGAAGCAGATTAGACAATGTCTGGCTTGAGAGATGGGTTAAAAGCGAGAGCTTCATATTACTATGCTATGGGTGGGTGGCTCTCTTTTAACTCCTGAGGATTGGGCTGTTTTTAAAATTAAGTACATTAACTGCAAAGTTAATTAACTGGTTGCTGATTTGTGCAATTTGAAATGCGGGAGTGGAAAGCTCATCAGGCTTCTGAATTGGACTGGTACCAATGTCCTTGCACTGAGGATAAATACGGCAGTGGGGAGGATTTAAACTAATAAAACAGTAGGGTTAGAAAGAGGAAAACAAAGAGTGATGGAGATCAAGATGGATGTTATGGCGCAGAGCAGGTGCTGGTCGATGACCAGTTCAAGTGCAGTCACTGTTACAGCAGATACGTGTGCAGTGTGTAAGGATATGACCACATGGGAAATAATGACAAAATAAATAAAAACATCAGTCTAGGGAGTGGGGGAAATGGAAGCCTCAAAGCTCTATATATGAATGGTAGGAGTCCTGGGAGTAAAATGTAGAGAATGGGATGTCTTTGCAGGAGAGGGAGGTGATAATAGACATCATGGAGATCTGGTTTAACCATGCCAGGGGTTGGATAAAGGTTTATGCATCTTACTACGTGTAGAGATCATTAAGACAATCCGGAATGGAATTAATAATACAGATGGACCTGTCTTGTCTGAGTATGGACCAGGCAGAAATCCTGTAGATGTGGCTGAGTGACCTGAGGGGAGTCCGCTGTAGAACACCAGGTCAGGAGAAGGGATTGGATCAAGAGCTTTGTAGTCAAATAAGAGAAGCACTTAGAGGAACAGACACAGTTGTTATGCGTTACTTACATTTGAGGGATAGACTGCAAAATCTATAAAGGCTGCAGCCGGAGTGAATACATGATCCTGGTCGCAATACTGGATTGTTACATGGGGCAGTTGGTCGAGGATTCCATGTGAGGGGGAGTACTATTGGGCCAGATATTAAATAATGACCAGGAGATGGTAAAGCAGATCAGAGCCAAGAACACTGTGGCAACAGCGACCACAAAATGGTGGAGTTTAAGGCTCGGGTTGTGGTGGAGAAAAGACTTAGAATCAAAGAAACAGTCGAAGCATTCAACTTTACAAAGGCAGATCTTGAGGGGCTGGAATGAGCGAAAGAAGCTGAACTGAACTAGAGGGCAGAAGCATGGAGGGAAAGTGGATCATCTTTAGAAATACTGTAGACTACAGACCAAACATAGAACACTAGGGAAGAAGGGTAAAAGGGCGGGGGGGAAAGGCTGATGGGGGCAACGATGAAAATCCATGTGTGGAATGAGGGCAAATGAGATTTGTTTTACAGGGAGCATAGTGAACAGAGCAAATATCAAACCGAGCTAAAGGAGATTGGGACACTCACCTGGAGAGCCAAAATAAAAACATGTGTTTGGGATAGCGGGGAATATTAAAAATGTTACTAGTTCCTATAAATATATTCACAACAAACTGGAGTAAAAGGAAATGTTGGGACCATTAAAAGATCCCAAAATGATAGCAAATATACTACATGAATTGTTTTCTGTGTTTGACGGAAGAGGCCGTGAACAGCCTCCCCGGCGTAGAAATTAAATCCTTGGTGGTGAGGGGGCAACTAATGAAGTACCAAAAGAAATAGAAATTTTGGATAAGGTGTTCACCGAATGGTTAAAGGAGACAGAGCACCAGGTCCAGATGTACTTCCTGAAGAGTATTTGCAGAAGCAGCTAGCAAAATTGCTCATGTTCTTGCCATTTTCTATGGCAATATACAGAACTACTTTAGACAGAAGGAGACAAATAGGGTGGAAGTTTAAGGGAGAATTGGCTAGACACTTGAGGATGTGAGTGATGAAGTTTTCTGCTCCTGTGCTTTCCTATGTACCCATATAGCTATTTGAGGAGCAAAAGGTTTTATTTTGTGTGGAGGTGTCCTTTCCTATGGGGAAGCGTGTGGCTCCAGTATCGTGGGCCTGTGTTGTTCTGCTCTTGAAATGTACAGGAAACTTTTTTTTATCCGACGTGGTGCCGGTTCATCAAAAATTCCGGATAACCGAAAGTTATAGTAAAAGATACGGAGAGCTGAGAGCTCCGTATAAAGCAACAAACCCTGTTGCTTAGCAACAGGTTCAAAACAATGGCCACAAGTTGCAAGCGCCTCTGTAGCTTAGCAACAGCTGCAGCCACACCCTTGCACAGCAACACATGGAGGAAGGCAAGTAATAAAAGTTACCTGAACCTACTCCTGAATTTTGCCAGTTAACCGACCTTTCTGGTTATTTAGGTGCCGGTTAATCGAAAGTTTCCTGTACTTGAATAGCAGCATGCGGTCCCACTCAGCCATCCTGTAATCCACCAAAATGGAACTGTAAGGTTCAGCTTTCTCATGCTTGACAAAGAGACGTTCAATTCATGTTGAATACTTTATGGAGAATAATAGATTCCTGGAATGTGATAACAGCCAGGATCACTGCCATGTGTCTATTCTTTCTACAGTTTTTTTTCGATCTACACTGTGAAATTCATGGGAGTGGCGCTGTTTTTGTTGGCAGCTCGAGTACAACTTACTACTGATGATATTTGCTGCGAATGGATGAATGGTGACGTTCGTAGCTTGTGAATTTAATTCATGGGTGGCTATTGTGTGTGTGTATGTGATATATATAAATAAAGCATTTTATATAAAAACTGGCACCTGACATTCCAGATGCAAAATAATCTTTAAAATGCTGGTTGCTTCTGAAAAAAGTCTTGCAAGAAAGACTTGCATTTGTATAGCACCTTGCATTACAACAGTGACTACACTCCAAAAGTACTTCATTGGCTGTAAAGCTCTTTGAGACGTCCAGTGGTCGTAAAAGGCGCTATAGAAACGTAAGTCTTTTTTCACAACGTCCCAAAGCGCTTTACAGCCATTGAAGTACTTTTGAAGTGTAGTCACTGTTGTAATGTAGGAAACGCAGCAGCCAATTTGTGCACAGCAAGCTCCCGCAAACAGCAATGTGATGATGACCGGATAATCTGTTTTGGTGATGTTGATTGAGGGATAAATATTGGCCAGGACACCGGGGAAAACGCCCCCGCTCTTCTTCGAAATAGTGGATCTTTTATGTCCATCTGAGAGAGCAGACGGGGCCTCGGTTTAACATCTCATCTGAAAGACGGCACCTCAGACAGTGCAGCACTCCCTCAGTACTGCACTGGAGTGTCAGCCTAGACTTTTGTGCTCAAGTCTCTGGAGTGGGACTTGAACCCACAACCTTCTGACTCAGAGGCGAGAGTGCTGCCCACTGAGCCACTGGCTGACTTGCAGCCTGCAATGGACCAGTGCACTCTAATCTATAGAGTTCCTTGACCAAACTAAAACTGACCGCTAGCCTGAAGCTGTGTTTGCTTAACAGTTAGACTTTGTGGCTATACGGTGAAATAGTTCCACTTCATCAGACTAATGCAGTGTGCATTATATGGTGTAACACTCCGGTCCTTGTAAAACAATGTATCGTCTGACATGCCATGAGCCACGGCACGGGTAATGCAGTGAAACCGGTGGTCGAAGCTGTCCGCCTCATCTTTAACCCGCGCCGCCCCCACCCCACCCTCAGCCGCTTTTTCGGCAGGTCTGGGATGAGCAGAGGTGAAAAGTAACTTGGGAACAAGCTCCATTATGCCTCCCCACTATTTTGGTCCTGTGGGTGGGTGCATGGTACGTGTATGCAAATGAAGGAAAGGCCCCCCCCCCCCCCCCCATCGCCATGTTTTCCTGCCTTCTGTGGTCTTGCAACGCTGGACGCAGGAGCTGCCTGTTTGGCCCGGGCCTCCGGTGTTGATAGATCGGCGGCAGAAGAGACCGTGGGCAAAAATGGAATTGGCCTCTGTGCAATTGCAGTCAGAGTGCAGCCGTGCGCAAACCCCATAATGTTGAAGATAATTTATGTTCATATGGGCAGCTGGGCAGCCCCCTCTATCTCCTGCTGTAATGGTGGCATAGTGGTTAGCATTGTTGCCTCACAGCACCAGGGACCCGGGTTCGAATCCGGCCTCGGGCGACTGTCTGTGTGGAGTTTGCACATTCTCCCCGTGTTTGCGTGGGTTTTCTCCGGGTGCTCCGGTTTCCTCCCACAGTCCAAAGATGTGCGGGTTAGGTTGATTGGCTATGATAAATTGACCCTTAGTGTTAGGGGGATTAAATACGTGGGGTTACGGGGATAGGGTGGGATATGTGTCGGTGCAGGCTTGATGGGCCGAAATGGCCTCTATCTGCATTGTGTGATTCTGTGATTCTGTAATAAACCCATGAGGCTCACTGCAGCAACTCCCCACTCCCACTGGCGTGATTCCCTGGGCAGCAACCAGGACTGGAAATGGAGCAGGCGTCGTCTCTTGAGGCGGGTGGAAGTACTGGAGGTGGAGGAGTAGAGGAAAGCAAGCCGAGGCTGATCTGGCTTATGTGCACTTCCGGTTTCTCTCTCTTTACTATTTCCTGTCACAGAAGTGGTTTCATCCAGGCCAGCCCATCACTGCCAGCTACTATTTTAAATCTGCAAAAAGTCACAAATAATATAAAAATCTATGCTTAACTGACCTGTATTCCATAAACTCAGGCTTACAAACCAGGTTATGGCTACCTCTTATCCAACTGCTCTCCTAAACACAGCTTCATAGAATCATAGAAATTTACGGCACAGAAGGAGGCTTGTGTATTTGCCGGCCGAAAATGAGCTATCCCGTCGAATCCCACTTTCCAGTTCTTGGTCCGTAGCCTTGTAGGTTACGGCACTTCGAGTACGTATCCAAGTACGTTTTAAATGCGATGAGGGTTTCTGCCTCTACCACCCTTTCAGGCAACATCCTCGTAAATCTCCTCTGTACCCTCTCTAGTGCAATCACATCCTGTAACGTGGTGACCAGAACTGTACACAGTACTCAAGCTGTGGCCTAACTAGTGTTTTATGCAGTTCAAGCATAAATCTCCCTGCTCTTAAATTCTGTGCCTCGGCTAATAAAGGCAAGTATCCCGTGTGACTCCTTAACCATTATTTTAAACATTAATATTTTACTATAGGGCACCCTCTGTTTCCTTCATGGTTACAGATATAAAGTACAATGTTTTGAATAAAGTATTAATTATGTTTACTTTCAAAAACTGTGCTTCCCTACATATTAAGTAGATGGGCTGCTCCAAGTACAGGAAACTTTGGTTTATCCGGAGGTTAACTGTCCGGAGTGCTCGAGCCACCGGCAAAAATCAGGAGCCGTTTCGTTAGGTTTTTTTTTCTTTTCGTTGCTTTTCTCTCAACAGTCAAGCTCTGCAAGGTCTCGCTGAAGCTGTTGCTAAGCTACAGAGACGCTTGGAAGGTACGGCAGACGGTTTAGAAGCTGTTGCTGAGCAACAGGGTTTGTTGCCAGATACGGAGCTCAAAATCTCCGTATGTTTCAACATTAGCGCTGGTTTGTCCGGCAGTTTTGATGGGACGGCAACAGCTCGGTGCCGAATAGTACAAAGTTTCCTGTATTTAGGATGTGAGTTTTCATACTGAGAACCAAGAGAAAGAAAACTGAAGATTGAACGGTTTTCCCTTTTTCTTTCTGTACTGCACTTACCTTATGAAAAGGTTCTGTTTAATTAAACGTGATTAAATTGAGGACTTTTATTCAAAACCTTCCTCCAAACTTAAACAATGATACAGTCCTTTCAGAAGTTACCATTCTTCAGTTCTCAGAAACAAAAAGAATGCAACTGTTGGAACTAGTTGGGAGGAAATAAATAATGCCAAAATTTCAACGTTTCACTTTGTATACATGTGCTGTATTTGCTAAATAAAAGTTGGCTTGAATATAGTAAATTACATCAAGTTCCTGTCAAAGCTATCTCAGGAAAATGTGCAACAGGAAAAAATCCAATTACCTTCAGTGCTTCCAACAATAGCTCACCTGGGAACCGACCGAGGGGTCAGTACGATAGCAAAATACTGCAGATGCTGGAAATCCGAAATAACAACAGAAAATGCTGGAAAAACTCAGCAGGCCAGGCAACATCCGTGGAGAGAAATTAGAGTCGACGTTTCGGGCCTAACCCTTTTTCAAACTGGAAAGAAAATGAAATAGATCGAAGGCAGGGCTGCGATAGAACAAAAGAAGTAAAGAGACATTAAGAGGTATTCAAAACCAGACGAGATGGTAATAGGACAGTGGAGACAAAAGACGGCAAGATTAGGTGTGAAGTGTACTGGCAGGATGGGAGACAGCTGCCGTGTGGGAGAGAGAAAAAAAAGGAAAGGGGGGGGTGTAATGAAATCTGTTTGTCTTGATCCTGTATTCATTTTGCACTCATGTATATTACCCTCCCCCACTGTGTATAGTTTCACTTCCTCTTTCCCGACTAACCTGGGAGGTTCCAGGTCTTGGCTCTTGGCTCCGCCCCTGACTTCTCTTACATAAAGATCCCAGGATCTGTATGACTCATTCCTGTGAACCAGTCGGCGTGTTGAGATGTTAGCTCTGATCTTGGTGATTAAAAGCCAACTTGTTTAAGTCTATAACTTCTAGTTTTGTGGTTATTGAAGGCCCATCAGGGGGGAAGGGAAGATCCAAAACAAAGGGGTGGAAAAAACATATAAGTAAAAATGTAATAGGGGCCGAGGTTATGATCTGAAATTGTTGAACTCGATATTGAGTCCGGAAGGCTGCAAAGTGCCTAATCGGAAGATGAGGTGCTGTTCCTCGAGTTTACGTTGAGCTTCCGTGGAACAATGCAAGAGGCCAAGGACGGTGAGGTCCGAGTGGGAATGGAGCGGTGAATTAAAATGACAGGCGACCGGAAGCTCGGGGTCACCCTTACGGACTGAACAGAGGTGTTCTGCAAAGCGGTCACCCAATCTGCGTTTGGTCTCCCCAATGTAGAGGAGACCGCATCGTCAGGGGTCAGTACTCCTCTTTCTATGGAAAGTAGAGGATGGGCATGGCTTACAACCACACGAAGTGGTCAGCCTTGCTGTCAATCAAAACAAAAAACACTCTGGGAGCTGTTGGCATAAAGGCAAGCTAGGAACTGCAGGCTATTCAGCCAAGAGTGATGGCTTTGAACCCCTCACGCCCACCCCATGAACTCGAGCTTGAGGTTTCTCAACAGGGACAGACTTGCTGTGGAAAAAGGCGGCACTTCACACAAACGTTACTGCAAAGGTAAGTTTAACCATTTTACATTTTGTAGTATGTAACTATTATATTATGATAAGCTCCACTTTCAGTAAAAGTCCTTGTTTAATGAAGAAAGTAATCGACAAAAAGATTTTCAAAAAATATTGAGCAATTTCATTGGCTTAGCAATAAAAAAAGTTTTGATCATTTTGAATTCTTCCCCCGCCCCCCCCCCCCCCCCCCAGTATACATTCGTGGCTTTCCAATGGAAGTCTACGAGGCAGTAGACATTCTGCCTCTGGTATTTTCTGTTCCTGGAGAGTTTCTCTGTACATTCCAAATGATTGCCTTTGCTTCCTTACAATGACAGAAATTTAAGTCTGACATGGTGATTAGCCAAACCTAGCTGACACTTTGTCCTATTAGAGAGAGAGAGAGATGTGCTCACAACAGTGTAACCTTAAACTCACCAATTGTGCATTCACGTGGCTTGCAAGGCTTCCTCTTTTGAATAGCATGATCCAGTGAAATGATTAATGGTCAGTTCAGATATCACCTTGCCTGTTTTTAGTTACTAATCTTGAAAAGCTCCCTCCCTCTAATGGAAAGTCTGCAGCTGGTTAGGCTGAAGAACCTTATTTTCTGTCTGCATATACAGCTCTTTGTCTCGAGGGGCTGAATTCAATTTGTTATTAGTAATGCAGTTAAATGATGGATATACCCAGCAAACGGAGCACAGATGACGTGGCTGACCTTTTTTATTGCCAGTAATTGATTCAGAGTGGCATTTTATAACCCCTGTAAGCCCTGTTTTTATACAAATACCATATTTTTCTGTAAAAATGCACAACATAACAAAGAAGAGCAGAAGTTGGCCATTCAGCTTTCGAGCCTGCTCCACCATTCAATAAGATCATGGCTGATCTTCTACCTCAACTCCACCTTCCCTATTCCCATATCCCTCGATTCCCTTAATATCCAAAAATCTATCAATCTCTGTCCCGAATATACTCCACGACTGAGCCTCCGCAGCCCTCTGGGGTAGAGAATTCCAAAGATTCACCACCCTCTGAGTGAAGAACTGGTCAAAGTTGTGGTGGAGCCAGAAATGGAAATGGGGAGGTCGTCATACCAGTCGTTAGAGGTGGTGCTAAATTAATGCTGTGTTTCCTCAAATTATTTTAATGTGCGTAATTGTGTACTTACAGTAACAATGATTACATTTTAAACCTACCATGATATGCGTTTCGTGTTCACTGCTGGCTCAGTTGCTACCTCTCAGTGGCTTACCATATCTTTGATGTGGAGATGCCGGTGTTGGACTGGGGTGGACGAATGTGAGAAGTCACACACCAGATTATAGTCCAACAGCTTTATTTGAAATCACAAGCTTTCGGAGCGCTGCTCCTTCGCCGGGTGCGCTGCTCCTTCGCCGGGTGCGCTGCTCCTTCACCTGACGAAGGAGCAGCGCTCCGAAAGCTTGTGATTTCAAATAAAGCTGTTGGACTATAACCTGGTGTTGTGTGATTTCTCACATTTTACCATATCTTGGATTAGAAGCAGTCAGTTATGTCAAACATTGTGTGTGTTAAAATGGGTTACCTCACCTGTTGATCCTTACCTGCTGAAAGAAACTTGAGCCTGACTGGGTTATACACCATTTCTAGCTAAATATAAATTTAATCTCTCAAAACACTATCAGAAGAGTTGGGGAAAGTACCTACATCGGAGGTTGGGGAAAGTACCTACATAGGAGGTGTCTGTCCAATGACTCAGTCAGTAAAGGCAGCATGGAGCTAAACCGTACTGGCCAGAAGATTTGCACGGTGCTTTGTGCTGAGTTAGCTGATCTTGCGTGGTGCAGGATTTGGGGCCACTATAATTGGCCAGGGAGGTTAAGGTGGGAGATGGAACTGGCCAGGATTCCTACTCCTGATCACCATCCAGTGAGCTCTGCTGGACTTCGTGCATGTATGGGTGTCTGGTGGGAACGGGATAGGCCATGGCTGTGATGTGTTCCGTGATTAAATAGGCCACTACCACTCATTCTCTAAATGGGCTGTTGAACCTGTAACCGCTGAGTGACTCCTGACTGAACAGAATTTACTCATTTAAAAAAAAAACTCCCTGGCAGAATCACTTGATTCCAAGGTGGTGGAATGCAAGAGTCAGACAGATCGCACTCCCACTCTCAGCTGGAGGAGTACTTGTGTAGCCATACCCCGCACGAGCCAATACCCTTGGGAGAGATTTTGGGGGTAAAGGAAAAACAGAAAATGCGAGGAACAGGAATAGACCATTCAACCCAACAAGCCCACCCCTTTTTCGTTAATCTCAACAACAACTTGTATTTATATAGCGCCTTTAACGTAGTAAAATGTCCCAAGACGCTTCACAGGAGTGTTAGAAGACAAAAAATTGATACCGAGCCGCGTAAGACATTAAGGCAGATGACCAGAAGCTTGGTCGAAGAGGTAGGTTTTAAGGAGGTCTTAATGGAGGAAAGAGAGGTGGAGAGGTTTAGGGAGAGAGTTCCAGAGCTTAGGGCCTAGGCAGCTGAAGGCACGACCACCGATGGTTGAGTGATTATAATCAGGGATGCTCAAGAAGGCAGAATTAGAGGAGCGCAGAGATCTCCGGGGGGGGTGGTTGTGGGGCTGAAAGAGATTAGAGATAGGGAGGGGCGTAACCATGGAGGGATTTGAAAACAGGGATGAGAATTTTGAAATCGAGGCGTTGCTTAACTGGGAGCTAATGTAGGTCAGCGAGCACAGGGGTGATGGGTGAACGGGACTTGGTGCGAGTTAGGACACGGGCAGCCGAGTTTTGGATGATCTCCAGTATACGTAGGGTGGAATGTGGGAGGCCAGCCAGGAGTGCGTTGGAATCGTGAAGTCTAGAGGTAACAAAGGCATGGATGAGGGTTTCAGCAGCAGATGAACTGAGGCAGGGCTGGAGACGGGCGATGTTACAGAGGTGGAAATAGGTGGCCTTAGTTACACTGCGGATCTGTGGTCGGAAGCTCATTTCAGGGTCAAATATGATACCAAGGTTGCGAACAGTCTGGTTCAGCCTCAGACAGATGCTAGGGAGAGGGATGGTGTTGGTGGCTAGGGAATGGCATTTGTGGCGGGGGCCGAAAACAATGGCTTCGGTCTTCCTGATATTTAATTGGAGAAAACTTCTGCTCATCCAGTACTGGATGTCGGACATACAGTCTGTCAATTTAGAGACTGTGAAGGGGTTGAGAGAAGTGGTGGTGAGGTAGATCTAGCTGGGTGTCGTCCGCATACAAGTGGGAACTGACGCTGTGTTTTCGGATGATCGCGATGCCAAATTCATCTATTCTCCCAGTTGTCAGTCAATTGACCCCATGTGTGTTGTAGGGTTCATTGACCTTCCATTTATGGTTGAGATTTTGTAACCAAGATCACTGTATATGATAGCAAAATACTGCGGACGCTGGAAATCCGAGATAACAACAGAAAATGCTGGAAAAACTCAGCAGGCCAGGCAACATCCGTGGAGAGAAATTAAGAGTTTTTCTCTCTCCCACATGGCAGCTGTCTCTCGGCCTGCCAGTACACTTCACACCTAATCTGAGCCGTCTTTTGTCTCCACTGTCCTATTACCATCTCGTCTGGTTTTGAATACCTCTTAATGTCTCTTCACTTCTCTTTTGTTCTATCGCAGCCCTGCCTTCGATCTATTTTATTTCCTTTCCAGTTTTGAAAAAGGGTTTTGACCCGAAACGTCGACTCTTAATTTCTCTCCACGGATGTTGCCTGGCCTGCTGAGTTTTTCCAGCATTTTCTGTTGTTATCACTGTATATGGCTGGGTATTAAACCCCTCGAGCCTGTTCCGCCATTCAGTGAGGTCATGGCTGATCTGCGACCAAACTCCTTCTACCCACCTTTGGCCCATATCCCTTAATACCTTTGGTTAACGGAAATCTATCAATCTCCGATTTAAAATTAACAATGGACCCAGCATCAATTGCTTTTTGCGGACGAGGGCTCCAAACTTCGATCACCCTTTGCATGTAGGTGTGTTTCCTAACTTCACTCCTGAAACATCTAGCTCTTATTTTGAGGCTATGCCCCCCTAGTCCTAGACTCTCCAACCAGTGAAAATAGTTTCTCTATCTACCCCATCAGTTCCTCTAAATACCTTGAAAACTTCGATCAAATAAACTGATCATCGTGGCATTGCCTGCCCGTGTGTTCTAAAGGTGACCAAGCCAGAAATATGCTTTTGCCAAGTATGATGGAATTGTAATAAACTCTGGACGTGGGGCTGTATCCTGTGTCAAATTTTTCCCTGTGAACTTTTTTTTAGCTCGGCCAATGCATTTGAAATGTAATTCTTTGAGCTGCCCTCAAAATGATCTGCTTTGTCTTGGAGGCTGAGGGGAATGTAATACATGATACTGCCTGGAGAATAGCTGCTAGCTCCAGGGGGAAGGGATGCCCTCTATTTATTGTTGCCTGTAAACAAAACCCCATGTGGTGTTTGTCTGGCTGGTATGTCAGTGGTGTAAGGATATAATGTGAGCGAGTTTGCCATTGTGCAAGCTAATGGAGCCCATTGTCTGTGATTGCCACAGCTTGTGCCAGCCAGAAATTCCCAAAGGCTTTGTTTCGGGCCAACCCAGTAAATCTCCTTCCAGGCAGCAATGAAGTTCATTTTTACATTGCCATCTACTGTGATTGAAGTAATTAATATAATTACTGACATTGAGAAATAAGCTGTAATATCCTTCAAAGAAGCTGGCTTCTCTTTCAAATGAAGTGAGGGATATACGATAGCAAAATACTGCGGATGCTGGAAATCCGAAATAACAACAGGAAATGCTGGGAAAACTCAGCAGGCCAGGCAACATCTGTGGAGAGAGAAATAGAGTCAACGTTTCGGGTCGAAACCCTTGGTCAGAACTGAGAGAAAAGGCAGGAAATGAAACAAAAGGCAGTTTGGGGGCTGGGAAATGGGGGAGGGGATGAAAGAAGAGACATTAAGAGATATTCAAGGTGAGACGAGATGGTAATAGGACAGGTAAAGAAACAAACAATGGCTCTAGATGAAGTGTGAAATGTGCTGGCAGAGTGAGAGACAGCTGTCGTGTGGGAGAGAGAGAGAAAAGAAAGGAAGTGTCACAAACCAAAAGTGTGGATAAAAAGTATAAAAATATAATAGGGGCCGAGGTTATGATCTGAAGTTGTTGAACTCGATATTGAGTCCGGGAGGCTGTAAAGTGCCTAATCGGAAGATGAGGTGCTGTTCCTCGAGTTTACAGTGAGCTTCTGTGGAACAATGCAAGAGGCCGCGGACGGTGAGGTCTGAGTGGGAATGGAGCAGAGAATTGAAATGACAGGCGACCGGAAGCTCGGGGTCACCCTTACGGACTGAACGGAGGTGTTCCGCAAAGCGGTCACCCAATCTGCGTTTGGTCTCCCCACTGAGTGAGGGATATATTTGTGCAACAGCTTTGGCTTGTTCAGTTTACTTAGTTTTACCATTTGTTTTCCATGCCCCATGTGGTGGGAGAGTGCAGTCCATGTAAGAATTGTCAAAAGACTGTAAATTTAATTTGGCTTCAGAAATGGTTTATAGTATCACCTTAACTTAAGTATCACTGTTTACCTCCCAGTTTAATTTGCTTCAGTGTAATCGTTTTCTTGTAATAAATCTGATTTGTAGATTTAGCCCGAAGTATATGGTCTGGCAGCATGGTGGTTTTTTTCTGCTGACTGAAGTGATGAGTGTCCATTGGTCAGTCGGCGACTTTTGGTGCATAAGCCAGGGGCAATGTTCCCGTTAAGCTGCGTGGCCGCGCAGCAGCCTGGAGGTCCCGCGCAGGCCGCTCGCTGGCTTTTAAATGGGAAAACCTTGCATGCGCGGATATTTGAATGGGCCACGCGGCCCGTTAAAGGGCGCCGTACACCCCAAAAAAAACGAGAGGGAACATTGGCCAGGGGTATATTGATAACCCAGGCATGTTGCTTACCACCTGCTTTAAATTGTAACAAAAACAGAAAATGCTGGGCACACTCAGCAGGTCAGGCAGCATCTGTGGCGAGAGAAACCGAGTTAACGTTTCAGGTCGATGACATTTCGGCAGAAATTGTAAGCTTGGCTCATGGAGAAATGAGGGTTGAGGCATGAAAACTGTAATTGAACAGATTTTGGAAAAGACCCAAATTAGGTAAAACAAAAAACCCACTAATCACTGTAAAATGCTTTGAGTATTTTCATTCCAAAATGTTCATCCCTTATCATTTTCAGATCAGTTTCTTTATCTTCCATGAAGTGTTATTTATATTGAAGGCTCTTTTCAGCATTATATTAATTCTCTGTTGCTATGAATTTTTAAGAGTGGAAACAAAAAGTGAGCATTAACTCTTTGTCTTCATTTTTTTTTTACTGGGTCAGGCATTTCTGTTAATCAAACGTGGAACATTCCTTGTGTCTTTAGACATTGAAATGTCCCATCAGTGATAAATTTGTAATGCTGCTTTGTCCTGAGAACCAGCCCAAAGTCGGACTCTGCACTGTTCACCTAAAAATCCCAAACAGAGCACATCTCCCCTGGTGCAATGCTGGGACAGGCTGCCTTAGTAGTAATGAATACTGCTACGGCAATGAGGGAGTCAGTCATTCCATCTGTGTTGGGATTGTTAGAAACGTTTTTGCATTTGGGGTAGCAATTACTTTTGAGGACAGTGCCCATCTCCTCTTGCCCAGTTTGAGATGTGATGATGGGTTTGGCAGTAGCATGAAGAGCTGCTGGGGTCAGGTAGAAGGACTTGGGAACATAGGAACACGAGTAGGTAGGCCATTCAATCAGACGGTGGCATAGTGGTTAGCACTGTTGCTTCACAGCGCCAGGGACCCGGGTTCGAATCCGGCCTCGGGTGACTGTCTGTGTGGAGTCTGCACATTCTCCCCGTGTTTGCGTGGGTTTCCTCCGGGTGCTCCGGTTTCCTCCCACAGTCCAAAGATGTGCGGGTTAGGTTGATTGGCTATGATAAATTGACCCTTAGTGTTAGGGGGATTGTGGTAAACCACTGTTTGTATTCCACTGTGTACATGCCTGGACATGCCTCGGCTGACTCCTCCCACAAGTCCTAGTATAAAGGTGACTGCTCCCCAGCCCCCTTTGTATTCTGGACCGGTCGACCACTCGAGGCAGACCTTCATTCTTTTGTTAATAAAAGCCTTTAGTTACTCTCTTAACTCTCAGTCTTTTATGAGTAATTGATAGCGCATCAATTTTATTAACAAAAGAATGAAGGTCTGCCTCGAGTGGTCGACCGGTCCAGAATACCTTCAGGCACTGTCTGTGGTTGTAAGGATGTAAAGGCCGCCGTGTACACAGAGGAACTTATCCGGGACGCTTTTGTAGCGGGCCACAGATCCAATTACACCCGACAGCGACTGTTGGAGCAGAGTGACCTCGACCTCAACAAGGCCTCTGAACTCGCACTATCACTGGATGCAGCCTACCGGGGCATGGATGCCTACTCCTCTGCACCGTGGACGCCGCGGGGAATGACAGCCTGGGACACGGTAGGACCGCCTCATAGCGCCGTGCCACCCCTGCCACACCCCAGCAACGGCCCAACTACCGCAGCAGTGTCCCAAGGCCAGACAGCAGTGCCCCAAGGCCAGAAATGCTACTTCTGTGGCCAGGCAAAACACCCCAGAGCGCGCTGCCCGGCGAAAAACGCGATCTGCTTGGGCTGCGGGAAGAAGGGACACTACGCTAACGTCTGCAGGGCCAAAGCCACCCCGAACCCCAGCAGCGCCGCGTGTGGGCCATGCGGGCCGCCATCTTGGGCCTCCCCGGCCATGTGCGAACCACCGGTACAGCAGCCATTTTGGACGCCTCCAGCCACATGGGGATCATGGACGCCGCCATCTTGGACGACAGCCGGAACGCAGCAGGCCCCCAACACCGCCTCATCTGATACCCGCAGCGACACACCGACCCCTACGCTGGCATCCGTTACACTGGACCAAGCGAGACCGCACCAGCTGGCCAGCTCCACAATGGACATTAAGGTAAATGGCCACGATACAATCTGCCTTTTTGACTCTGGGAGCACGGAGAGCTTCATCCACCCCGACACGGTGCGGCGTTGCTCTCTCCCAGTCCTGCCTGCGCACCAGCGGATTTCTATGGCCTCCGAGTCCCAGTCGGCGGACATCGGCGGCTACTGCGTAGTGACACTTGTAGTAGACGGGACCGTGTACGATCATTTTAAACTTCTGGTCCTGCCCGACCTCTGCGCTGCCGTCCTGCTGGGGTTAGATTTTCAGTGCCACCTTAAAAGTGTTACGATGGCGTACGGTGGACCCCTACCCCCACTCACAGTCCGCAGCCAGCAGCTCCCAAATTGCCCGCCGCGCACCAGGTGCAACCTCTCCACACTCAGTCACCCCCCCCCCCCCCCCCCCCCCACTGTTTGCTAACCTCACCCCCGACTGTAAGCCCATCGCCACAAAGAGCAGGCGATACAGTGCCGGGGACAGGGTTTTCATTAAAACCGAAGTGGAGCGGCTCCTGAAGGAAGGGATTATTGAGGGCAGCACCAGCCCCTGGCGAGCCCAGGTTGTGGTCGTTAAGACCGGCAAGAAGCAGCGCCTGGTCATCGACTACAGCCAGACAATAAATCGCTACACCCTGCTGGACGCCTACCCACTCCCCCGCATAGCTGATATGGTCAACCAGATCGCGCAGTACTGCGTCTTCTCGACCATTGACCTGAAATCAGCGTACCACCAGCTCCCTATCCGCCCTGAGGACCGCCAGTATACTGCCTTTGAGGCAAACGGCCGCCTCTATCACTTCCTTAGGGTTCCCTTTGGCGTCACCAACGGGGTCTCCGTCTTCCAAAGGGAGATGGACCGGATGGTCGATCAAAATGCGTTGCAGGCCACTTTCCCACATCTGGGCAATGTGACCATCTGCGGCCGTGACTTGCAGGACCATGACGCAAACCTCGAAAAATTCCTCCGCACCGCCCAACTCCTGAACCTGACATATAACAAGGAGAAGTGCATATTCCGCACAAACCGCCTCGCCATCCTTGGCTGTGTTGTGGAACACGGAGTCATCGGCCCCGACCCCGACCGGATGCGTCCCCTTATGGAACTCCCACTGCCTCAAGGCCCTGAAGAGGTGCCCAGGGTTTTTCTCCTATTATGCCCAGTGGGTCCCCTACTATGCGGACAAGGCCCATCCGCTGATCAAGTCCACCTCTTTTCCCTTGACGGCAGAGGCCCGCTTAGCCTTCCACCGTATCAAGGAAGACGTTGCCAAAGCCACCATGCACGCAGTGGACGAATCCATCCCCTTCCAGGTGGAAAGCGACGCGTCCGACTTTGCCCTGGCCGCTACCCTCAATCAGGCGGGGAGACCCGTGGCCTTCTTTTCACGAACCCTCCAAGGCCCGGAGACCAGACACTCCGCTGTTGAGAAGGAGGCCCAGGCGATTGTGGAGGCTGTGCGTCATTGGAGGCACTACCTGGCCGGAAAACGATTTACCCTGCTCACTGACCAGCGTTCAGTTGCTTTCATGTTTAACAACAAGCAGAGGGGCAAAATCAAAAATGACAAGATCTTGAGGTGGAGAATCGAACTTTCCACCTACAATTACGAGATCTTGTACCGGCCCGGGAAGCTCAATGAACCCCCGGATGCGCTATCGCGTGGCACCTGCGCCAGCGCGCAGATCGATAGACTGCGGGCCCTCCACAATGACCTCTGCCACCCGGGGGTCACCAGGTTCTTCCACTTCATCAAGGCCCGCAACCTGCCTTACTCTATTGAGGAGGTCAGGACCATGACCAGGAACTGCCAAGTCTGCGCTGAGTGCAAACCGCACTTTTATAGACCAGACAGGGCCCACCTGATAAAAGCCACTCGCCCCTTCGAGCGCCTGAGCGTTGATTTTAAAGGGCCTCTCCCCTCCTCCGACCGCAATGTGTACTTCCTCAATATTATTGATGAGTACTCCCGTTTCCCGTTCGCCATCCCCTGCCCGGACATGACCAGTGCCACGGTCATTAAATGTCTGAACGACCTCTTCACCCTGTTCGGTTTCCCCAGCTATATCCATAGCGACCGGGGCTCATCGTTTATGAGCGACGAACTCCGTCAGTACCTGCTAACTAGGGGTATTGCCACAAGCAGGACCACCAGTTACAACCCCCGGGGGAACGGACAGGTGGAAAGAGAAAATGCGACAGTTTGGAAGGCCGCCCTGCTAGCCTTAAAGTCTAGGGGCCTTCCAACCTCCCGCTGGCAGGATGTGCTCCACTCTATTCGGTCACTGCTCTGCACTGCCACTAACACCACCCCTCATGAGAAAATGTTTGTCTTCCCAAGGAAGTCCACATCGGGGACATCGCTACCGCCATGGCTGACGTCCCCAGGGCCGGTCCTACTGAGAAGGCACGTGAGGACCCATAAAACGGACCCCCTGGTCGAGAGGGTCGACCTCCTCCACGCCAACCCCCAGTATGCTTACATTGCATACCCGGACGGGCGGGAGGACACAGTCTCCATAAGAGACCTTGCACCCTCGGGGGCCGCAGTAACCCACTACTCACTACCCCCCCCCCCCGCCACGATCCGATATCCAGCACCAGCAGACGGCAGGCCTGGGCCCAGCGACCCGCTCGACACCTACGAGGACGACACGCCTGTGCCACAGCCTACGCGGGACTCGACGCCGGAAGCTCCACTACCCCTGCCGTCGCCACGCCGGTCACAGCGGCAGACAAGACCTCCGGAGAGACTCCAATACACTAACTTTTAATACACTTCACCCTGCCGGACTCAATTTTAAACAAGGGGTGAATGTGGTAAACCACTGTTTGTATTCCACTGTGTACATGCCTGGACATGCCTCGGCTGACTCCTCCCACAAGTCCTAGTATAAAGGTGACTGCTCCCCAGCCCCCTTTGTATTCTGGACCGGTCGACCACTCGAGGCAGACCTTCATTCTTTTGTTAATAAAAGCCTTTAGTTACTCTCTTAACTCTCAGTCTTTTATGAGTAATTGATAGCGCATCAGGGATTAAATACGTGGGGTTACGTGTTGGTGTAGGGGTTACGGGGATCGGGTGGGATATGTGTCGGTGCAGGCTCGATGGGCCGAAATGGCCTCTATCTGCACTGTGGGGTTTCTGTGGGTTTCTGTGATTTAAAGTAATAGGTAGAAGGATTAGAGAGGAGTTGGGAACTTTTTTCACCCAGAGGGTGGTGGGGGTCTGGAACTCACTGCCTGAAAGGGTGGTAGAGGCAGAAACCCTCATCACATTTAAAAAGTACTTGGATATGCACTCGAAGCGCTGTAACCTACAGGGCTATGGTCCAAGAGCTGGAAAGTGGGATTCGGCTGGATAGCTCTTTTTCGGCCGACACAGACACGATGGGCCGAATGGCCTCCTTCTGTGCTGTAAATTTTTATGATTCTATGTCCAAGACCACTGCTAATGCAAGTTTGTAGCTATCCACTAGACGTGCAACAGTGGCACTCCCCCTGATTGAGAGTGTCTCGGGTGGCTTGGCTGAGGTTGAGAAAATCTGGGATGCATGTAGCTGTCTTAATTGCTCTGGGACAGCACGTGGTTACACGGTGTAGCACTGAGGCATCCCAATTATGAAGAGCCAAGCCAGAGTTTAGTTTCTATTGCTATTTGCTGGAGTGCCAGATGAGTGAAATCGCCTTGCTGCGGTTGACGCGTCTTTTGTTGATGGGCATTTGCCCGCTAGCTGCTTATGTCCTGTGTTGGCCATGGTGACTGTGTGGCTTTCTGGGCCCTTCATTGTGTTCAGACTGTCTGAGTGGAGCTGTATGAATGGATGGGTGATGAATGGAAGTTCAGTGGACTTGAGTCCTCATCTTTTCCTCGTGCGCACAGGCTGCAGCAAAGAGCCTTTTGTTCACATTCTCCAGGGCCTCGTTAATTGAGGGCCGCGGAGGATGTGGTTAGGATGCAGTGTTGCAAGTGTTGCAGATGCGAGACTTGAGTGCAGTATATGGGCTTGGAGCCAAAGAATTCAAGTCTCCCTGTCATGACCTGTAACCATACAGCGATGATCCCTCTGAGCACTCCTGACAAGTGTCACCCAGGGAAAGAATGCTGACTCTTTTAATTCTCCCTCTGCTCTTCTGTATATAATTTTTCCCATCAAGTTCTGGAATAATTGGCCCAAGTCTATGTGCAGCGCTTTCTATGTATACTGTGTGGTTTTCTTCCTCTTCCCCTCTTTCTACCCCCATAAAACCAAAGCAGACATAAGTGCCACTTTGTATATTTAGCCCAAGTTTCAAATCCTGGAAGTGGGGGAATAAATTTCCGCGTTATTTTAGCAATGAAATTGCCAGTGGAGTCGCAGGATGACATGGGTGGAAAGATGTCATTAACTTTGAGCACTTAACCCTCCGCAACTTCCAGAAACTAATGCGCCCACCCACGTTTCCTATTCACTAATGCTGCTGGCTGTTTTCTTTTTAACTGTGCTATGTTGCATATTAAAGGGAAAGTAAGATGTGCCCCATAATCCTAAATGTACAAAAGGGAAGGGATACGAACTGCTGTCTCTCAAACCTCCTTAAAACTGTTGGAAGCCTATTTTATGGAAAGGTGATCCTGCTGTGAGGTTGTGAATTGAGGGATTCTCCCTGGCCACTGCTTTTTAGTTATAAAGTCACACCAAGAGGAATTCCACATAAAATATTTTCTCCCAGACTAGTTCTAGAATGAGACACGCCAGTAGATATACAGAAATAACAACAGAAAATGCTGGAAACACTCGGCAGGCCAGGCAGCATCTGTGGGGAGAGAAACAGAGTCAACGCTTCAGGTCTGGGACCCTTCATCAGAACTGGAAAAAGCTGGAGATGTAACAGATATTAACAGGTGCAGAGACAGGGAGGGTCGGGGGGAGGAAGGAATTGAAGGAATATACTGTGCTGAGGTAAGAGGCAGGAAAGATAAGATGTTGCAAATGTACAGATATTGGGATGACTGCTTGTGTGGCAGGTATATTCCAACACGGTGTCGGCTGTGGCTCAGTGGGTAGCACTCTCACCTCCGAGTCAGAAGGTTGTGGGTTCAAGTCCCACTCCAGGGACTTGAGCACAAAAATCTAGACTGCCACTCCAGTTCAGTACTGAGGGAGTGCTACACTGTCAGAGGTGCCGTCTTTTGATTGAGATGTTAAACCGTTAACGATCCCATGGCTTTATATTGAAGATGACCAGGGGAGTTATCCCCAGTGTCCTGGCCAATATTTATCCCTCAATCAACATCACTAAAACAGATTATCTGGCCATTATTACATTGCTATTTGTGGGAGCTTGCTGTGTGCAAATTGGCTGCTGCGTTTCCTAACTTACAACAGTGACTACACTTCAAAAATGACTTAATTGGCTGTAAAGTGCTTTGGAATTTCCTGAGGTCATGAAAGGCGCTATATAATTTTAAAAAAAAATATTCATTCAAGGGATGTGGGTGTCACTGGCAAGGCCAGCATTTATTGCCCGTCCCTAATTGCCCTTGAGAAGGTGGTGGTGAGCTGCCTTCTTGAACCGCTGCAGTCCGTGTGGTGAAGGTGCTCCCACGGTGCTGTTAGGGAGGTAATTCCAGGATTTTGACCCAGCGACCATGAAGGATCGGCGATATATTTCCAAGTCAGGATGGTGTGTAACTTAGAGGGGAACTTGGAGGTGGTGGTGTTTCCATGCACCTGCTGTCCTTGTCCTTCTAGGTGGAAGAGGTCGCGGGTTTGGGAGGTGCTGCCGAAGAAGCCTTGGCAAGTTGCTGCAGTGCATCTTGTAGATGGTACACACTGCAGGCACGGTACGCCGGTGGTGGAGGGAGTGAATGTTTAAGGTGGTGGATGGGGTGCCAATCAAGCAGGCTGCCGTGTCCTGGATGGTGTCGAGCTTCTTGAGTGTTGTTGGAGCTGCACTCATCCAGGCAAGTGGAGAATATTCCATTACACTCCTGACTTGTGCCTTGTAGATGGTGGAAAGGCTTTGGGGATTGAGGAGGTGAGACACTTGCCGCAGAATAGCCAGCCTCTGACCTCTTGTTGCCACTGCATTTATGTGGTTGGTCCAGTTAAGTTTCTGGTCAATGGCGACCCCCAGGATGTTGATGGTGGGGGTTTCGGCGATGGTAATGCCACTGAATGTCAGGAGGAGGTGGTTAGACTCTCTCTTACTGGAGATGGTCATTGCCTGGCACTTGTGTGGCGCGAATGTTACCGGCCACTTATCAGCCCAAGCCTGAATGGTGTCCAGGTTTTGCTGCATGTGGGCATGGACTGCTTCATTATCTGAGGAGTTGCGAATGGAACTGAACACTGTGCAGTCATTAGAGAACCTCCCCACTCTGACCTTATGATGGAGGGAAGGTCATTAATGAAGCGGCTGAAGATGGTTAGGCCTAGGACACTGCCCTGAGGAACTCCTGCAACGATGTCCTGGGGCTGAGTTGATTGACCTTCAACAACCACAACCATCTCCCTTAGTGCTAGGTATGACTCCAGCCAGTGGAGAGTTTTCCCCCTGATTCCCATTGACCTCAGTTTTACTAGGGCTCCTTGATGCCACACTCGGTCAAATGCTGCCTTGATGTCAAGGGCAGTCACTCTCACCTCACCTCTGGAATTCAGCTCTTTTGTCCATGTTTGGACCAAGGCTGTAATGAGGTCTGGAGTCGAGTGGTCCTGGCGGAACCCAAACTGAGCATCAGTGGCCAGGTTATTGCTGAGTAAGTGCTGCTTGATAGCACTGTCGATGACACCTTCCATCACTTTGCTGATGATTGAGAGTATACTGGTGGGGCGGTAATTTGCTGGATTGGATTTGTTCTGCTTTTTGTGGACAGGACTTGCCTGGGCAGTTTTCCACATTGTCGGATAAATGCCAGTGTTGCAGCTGCACTGGAACAGCTTGGCTAGAGGCACGGCTAGTTCTGGAGCACAAGTCTTCAGCACTACAGCTGGGATGATGTCGGGGCCCATAGCCTTTGCTGTATCCAGTGCGCTCAGCCGTTTCCTGATATCATGTGGAGTGAATCGAATTGGCTGAAGACTGGCTTCTGTGATGGTGGGGACCTCGGGAGGAGGCTGATATGGATCATTCACTCGGCACTTCTGACTGAAGATGGTTGCAAACGCTTCAGCCTTGTCTTTTGCACTCGTGTGCTGAACTCCGCTATCATTGAGGATGAGGATGTTCATGGAGCCGCCTCCTCCTGTTAGTTGTTTAATTATATACCACCATTCACGACTGGATGTGGCAGGACTGCAAAGCTTTGATCTGATCCGTTGATTGTGGAATCGCTTAGCTTTATATATAGCATGCTGCTTTTTTTTCTTTATGGACTGGCTGGGATGTGATGTAACTTCTATGTAATATCTTCCTTTATATCATTCAGGATTATGAGGCAACGCTTATCCTTATTAAGTGAAATATCTTCAGCTGAATTTTGCAGCGCTATCTAAATGACTAACAGTATAAGAATCTTTTTATGTAGAATTACTACTGCAGGTCATAGATGCAGTTGGCGTACACTGTCTGTTCACATTTGAAGTTTTGGGATAGTCCCTGAAATTGGTCCAGTTTTGTTGCTGTGCGTGGGCAGTGGTGATTTGCATACTAACTCTTGGACACTCATCATGGCTTGAACGATGTAGATGGTGAGCATTTTGATTTTTAGCTTGTTTTGTAGGGTAAAACTGAGGATGCTTTCACACCATGTTATCCTGAAGCATAGGATTCGTGGAGATGTTTGTGATGCACTCGCAGTGATGTCTAATTACATGGGTTTACATTGCCAGGTGTATGGTGGTATAATGGATGTAATTTTCATGTGAATGGGACGATGTACGTTTCTCTGGAACCAGCTGTTCTATTTTGAAATTGATTTTAAATTTAGGTAGCAATGCACTTTATTAACTTTGTGTGTCTCCCATCACCAACTATCCTCACTGCTGTCTTGAGCATCTTAACGTGCCTGCAAGCTAGGCTGACACTCCAGTGCAGTACTGAGGGACTGCTGCACTGTCGGAGGTGCCGTCTTTCGGATGAGATGTTAAACCGAAGTCCCGTCTGCTCTCGCAGGTGGACGTAAGAGATCCCATGGCATTATTTTGAAGAACAACAGGGGAGTTATCCTTGGTGTCCTGGCCAATATTTATCCCTCAATCAACATCACAAAAAAAAACAATTATCTGGTCATTATCACATTGCTGTTTGTGGGAGCTTGCTGTGCACAATTGGCTGCCACATTTCCTACATTACAACAGTGACTCCACTTCAAAAAGTACTTCATTGGCTGTAAAGGGCTTTGGTCCTGAGGTCGTGAAAGGCGCTATATAAATGCAAGTGTTTCTTTTTCTTGCTTGGGCAAATGCGGCAGCCAATTTCGCGAAGTGATGAGATAAATGACCAGACCATCTATTTCTGGTGGTGTTGGTTCAGAGATGAATGTTGGCCAGGACACGAGGAGAATGTCCCTGCTCCTCTTCAAATCGTGCCATCGAGTCTTTTTATGTCCAGCTTAACAGGCAGACAGGACCTCGGTTTAACCTCTGGCAGTGATGTGCTCCCGCAGCACCTCACTGAAGTGTCAGCCTGGATTATGTACTCGAGCCCTGATGGAGATTTGAAACCATGACCTTCTGAGCCAAACTTACGCAACAACAATGTGATTACCATCCCACGCCCAGTTGGGCAAGTATAGTAGGCGTCGATAGAGTTGATCGAAAAGTGAAACAGTGAAACTGAAATTAGTGTTCATACACTCGAACAGAGACTTCTTGGCACCTCAAACTAATTGCACTAGATTAACCTGGTCAATTGAAATGAGTAGCCTTCCTACACAATAAACAGAAGTGTTTACTCATCTAGTTCAGTATTTCACAATAATCGCCTGATGGATTTTCAATTCTTCAGCAGAAAAATCAATTTATCTTCAGGCAACTCTCCTCTGCTGCCAGTATATATCCTGAGATGTGGCCTGTTTCTGGTAGTGATCTGTTCAGTGTTCAGTTATTTGTTATACTTGAAATTCTTTCCCCCCCCCCCCCAATTTAACCTATTTGAACTGAAACAACATGGACGTAGAAAGAAAGACTTGCATTTCTATAGCGCCTTTCATGACCTCGGGAGGTCCCAAAGCGCTTTACAGCCAATCAAGTACTTTTGGAGTGTAGTCACTGTTGTAATGTAGAAATCACGGCAGCTGCGCACAGCAAGCTCCCACAAACAGCAATGAGGTAATGACCAGATAATTAAAAAAAAAACTGATGAGAACTCCCCCGCTCTTCATCAAATAGTAATTGGGATCTTTTACGTCCACCTGAGAGAGGACCTCTCCGACATTGCAGCGCTCCCTCAGTACTGCACTGAAGTGTCATGGTTATGTGTCCAAGTCCTCCAGTGGGGCTTGAACCCATCGTCAGCTAATTCCGAGACAATAGTGCTGCCACTGAAGTTGTTGCCCAGACTTTGTGTTCAGTTCGCTGGAGTGGGGCTAGTTGAACCCACAACCTCCTGATTCCGAGGCCAGAGTGCTACCAACTGAGACATGGAGTGACATGATTGATCGGAAAGAGAAAGTCTTGTAATTCAGCTGCAGCCCAAAAGAACATTTGGTACCAAAAGAGCAAATTATTTCTAACTTTAAAAAAAGAACTGGGCACAAAAGGCTTGTGTGTTTCCTTTCTCCTGTCTTCTATTTTTCTGGCAGTATTCAGAAATTGGACAAGTGCCACTTTATGTTTAGTCTTTTTTTATAGCAGTAAATGTAACCCATCAAAAAAAAATAATTCCATTACAAAAGTGTTTACTCATCTAGTTTGGTATTTCACAATAATCGTGAGATGTCAAATGTGGGCAATTTGCAAAAAGGACGTGGGTGAGGGGAAGATCGTATCAAGACCTGTGGGAAACATGGGCTCATCGGAAGAGCGACGTTCAAGCTGATTGTAGTTCAGTTTTTGCTCAGAAAGTGCTCTCTCGCTCTCCGTTCCTGTGTGTATGTAAACCATTAAAACTCTGTTTGTTTATTTCCCTTTTGGGATGGGCTTTTGCACAGCTTATCAATAACTGTTAATCTGTTGCTTCAGTAACTTTCTGAAATGCTCGACTAATTTTTAACCAAATCTCGCAAGTACCTTGGGCAGTGGGTTTCCATAGAAAATGGGCAGTCCTGGAAGATTGTGTGCTGCTTTTTTTGTGTCCAAGGAATTTATCTTTAACATTTTGTCTATAAACAGTGGCTGCCACGTCAAAAATAATATGATCTGCTCTTTGGAATGTCCTAAGGACGTGAGAGGCACTAGATCAATGCAATTTCTTTCTTTTCTAATTTGGTTGAGTGATATAAATTTCAATCTATCTCTGAATTTAACCTTGCCTTTGTTTCCTCTAGACTTGACTATTCCAACGCACACCTGGTATTCGACCCTCCGTAAACTTGAGCTTATCCTAAACTCTGCTGCCCGTGTCCTATCTCGCACCAAGTCCCGTTCACCCATCACCCCTGTGCTCGCTGCCCGTGTCCTAACTCGCCCCAAGTCCCGTTCACCCATCACCCCTGTGCTCACTGCCCGTGTCCTATCTTGCACCAAGTCCCGTTCACCCATCACCCCTGTGCTCGCTGCCCGTGTCCTATCTCGCACCAAGTCCCGTTCACCCATCACCCCTGTGCTCGCTGCCCGTGTCCTATCTTGCACCAAGTCCCGTTCGCCCATCACCCCTGTGCTCGCTGCCCGTGTCCTATCTCGCACCAAGTCCCGTTCACCCATCACCCCTGTGCTCACTGCCCCGTGTCCTATCTCGCACCAAGTCCCGTTCACCCATCACCCCTGTGCTCGCTGACCTACATTGGCTCCCGGTTAAGTAACTCCTCGCTTGTAAAATTCTCAACCTTATTTTCAAATCCCTCGATGGCCTCGCCCATCCCCGTCGCTCTAATCTCCTCCAGCCCCACAACCCCCCCCCCCCCCTGAGATATCTGTGTTCCTCTAATACTGGCCCCTTGAGCATCCTTGATTTTCAGCACTTCACCATTGGAATTTCTATTGCCATTCTCTCCACAGTTATATCTGGGCCCACTGGCTAATGAAGCTGCAATATTTCAGTAGCTAAACACCTGCATTATGAGCGAGTTAGCAGTCCGGATGAGTTGCTGGCTTTGGTCTGGTGCCATTGGATGGCGCCGATGTAGATGGCTGCCGTCCTTGCGGGCTCCATGCGTACCAGCAGCTAAGTGTCCTTTGCTGCTTGGTGCGCTCAGCTCGTTAAGAAAAAAGCATTTCACTGACTGGATTTCACTTGTTGTATTTGGTTATGTGACAAATAAAATTGAAATTGAAATTTGAAAAATTGAAATTGATTATCGGGACCCAGTTTTGGCTCCGAAGAGGACAGTATCGGATAATATTTTGGTACTTAGATATTCATCAAATCAATCAGAATGTTAGCAGCTTGGGTTCCAGGCCTATCCTTGGTTTTCCTGGTTCATGACCATGCCACCGGAGGAACTCCTCATTGTTGTGGCAATATCTGGGTGACTGGAGGGAAATGTGGTTGGAAGACCTGACCTGGCTGCAAAGAACAGAGGCACTAACAGAGGCACTTACTGTTATAAAGTACGTACCTCAGACCCTCCCAACTATTCATCCATCTCAGCTGAAGGAAAGACAAGCAGGGGCAAAGCAGATGGGACCTAATGGAATAATGCTGAACTTTAAAAATTCATTCTGGGGATGTGGGCGTCGCTGGCAAGGCCAGCATTTATTGCCCATCCCTGGTTGCCCTTGAGAAGGTGGTGGTGAGCCTCCTTCTTGAACCGCTGCAGTCCGTGTGGCGAAGGTGCTCCCACAGTGCTGTTAGGGAGGGAGTTCCAGGATCATAACCCAGCGACGATGAAGGATCGGCAATATATGTCCAAGTCAGGATGGTGTGTGACGGAGTGAAATTTGGAGGTGATAGTGTTCCCATGCACCTGCTGTCCTTGTCTTTCTAGGTGCTGAAGGTCACGGTTTTGGGAGGTGCTGCCAAAGAAGCTTTGGCGAGTTACTGCAGTGCGTCCTTCTGGATAGTACACACTGCAGCCACGGTACGCCAGTGGTGGAGGGAGTGGATGTTTGAGGTGGTGGAGGGAGAGGATGTTTGAGGTAGTGGAGGGAGTGGATGTTTGAGGTGGTGGAGGGAGTGGATGTTTGAGGTGGTGGAGGGAGTGGATGGTGGAGGTGGTGGAGGGAGTGGATGGTGGAGGTGGTGGAGGGAGTGGGTGTTTGAGGTGGTGGAGGGAGTGGATGGTGGAGGTGGTGGAGGTGGTGGAGGGAGTGGATGGTGGAGGTGGTGGAGGGAGTGGATGGTGGAGGTGGTGGAGGGAGTGGATGTTTGAGGTGGTGGAGGGAGTGGATGTTTGAGGTGGTGGAGGGAGTGGGTGGTGGAGGTGGTGGAGGGAGTGGATGGTGGAGGTGGTGGAGGGAGTGGGTGGTGGAGGTGGTGGAGGGAGTGGATGGTGGAGGTGGTGGAGGGAGTGGATGGTGGAGGTGGTGGAGGGAGTGGATGGTGGAGGGAGTGGATGATGGAGGTGGTGGAGGGAGTGGATGGTGGAGGTGGTGGAGGGAGTGGATGGTGGAGGTGGTGGAGGGAGTGGATGGTGGAGGGAGTGGGTGGTGGAGGTGGTGGAGGGAGTGGATGTTTGAGGTGGTGGAGGGAGTGGATGTTTGAGGTGGTGGAGGGAGTGGGTGGTGGAGGTGGTGGAGGGAGTGGATGGTGGAGGTGGTGGAGGGAGTGGATGGTGGAGGTGGTGGAGGGAGTGGATGGTGGAGGGAGTGGATGATGGAGGTGGTGGAGGGAGTGGATGGTGGAGGTGGTGGAGGGAGTGGATGGTGGAGGGAGTGGGTGGTGGAGGTGGTGGAGGGAGTGGGTGGTGGAGGTGGTGGAGGGAGTGGGTGGTGGAGGGAGTGGGTGGTGGAGGTGGTGGAGGGAGTGGATGTTTGAGGTGGTGGAGGGAGTGGATTTTTGAGGTGGTGGATGGATGCCGATCAAGCGGGCTGCTTTGCCTTGGATGGTATTGAGTTTTTCGAGTGTTGCTGGAGCTGCACTCATCCAGGCAAGTGGAGAGTATTCCATCACACTTGATTGCTTTCAAATGTGAGGAGAAGTGTGGTGGAGGTGCAATGTATGTTCATGAGTTGAGACCTAGCTGAATCTAGCCCAACACTTTGATTATATTTATAGTCACGTTTCACTTGTGCAGCCAATTAACAATAACTTTGGCACCTTCTGGTACTTGGTTCAAGTAACGGTCAGCCCGCATGATCTAACTGCCTGATTGCAGGTGAAGTGCTGTGCTCTGACACGATTGGCTTGTTAACCAGTCAAATAATGGAATACTTCACTCCTGTAACTGTTGTTAATGTTATTAGTAATCAACCACAGATTAAATGTATTAATTCTGTTCTGATTCAGTTCTTCAATGGGGCATTCTGCCTTTTGAGATTGACCATGACAACTGCTAATAGAGTCCACCAAAATGGTTCTCCACTGCAAAGCATGCGAGTTACTTCCAGAGAATTTTGTTTCTGGGTTCAGATAACTGTTAGAAACCACTCCAGTTTAGCTCATCACTTTTGGGGGCTTTTCAACAGCTTGAGATGTTTTTTTGCTAACAGTTCCAATGTTGTGCACCCTCCCCATCTGTGTGCTACCACCTGACCGAAAAGGGAAGCAGGTTACCAAGATCCAGCAAAGCTTCGGCACTGGCTCTCACGTAGTGGGCAGCTGGAGAAAGCTCAATTTTTGTTTGTCTTTACATAGGGTTACACAGGATATACAGCATAGAAATCGGCCATTCGGCCCAACCAGTCCATGCCGGCGTTTATGTTCCACTCGAGCCTCCTCCCGTCTTTCCTCATCTAACTCTATTAACATAACTCTCTATTCCCTTCTCACTGGTATGCTTATCTAGCCTCCCCTTAAATGCATCTATGCTATTCGCTTCCACCCTGGGGTAGTTAGTTCCACATTCTCACTTCCCTCCTTAACCTCTACTCGCTGCAACCAGTGATTCTCTGCCTGGTAACTTGTGTGGGCATCCCATCACTGTGGGGGCACAGGCTCTTAGTGTGCTGAGTGCGCCCTCCTGATGCTTTTAAAGGCTACAGTTTTATGGTCACAACTTCCCTTCCTTCCAAAAGGTGGCCAGTGCCCGCATGCCCCCCTGCTATAACTCACACTGAAGCTTCTGAAGGGTATTGCTGTGTCATATCAACACCCTAGGCAATCGGCTCTCAGCAGTCTACATTTGGTGCCAGTCGCAATTCACGACCTTGGAAGCCTTACGGTGCTCCTCTATATCTGCTGTGTGTGATTTTGACATGGTGAGATGTGGTTCCTTTTATGAATGACTTCATGCCTGCCTTGTGAAACGAGTAACGGCTGTAAAATGCCGCGGCAACTGTTTTAATAGCACACAGGAGCCACCGTGCAAGTGCTTGAAGTTGAGGTTGTGGTGGAGTACTGGTTGCTTTGCCTGTGCATGACTGAGCACCATATCTGTGGTCGTGTACCGGTTGTGCAGTGTGGGCTTTCTCTTTATGACTAATAATTCTTAGAAATCATCAGTGGAAAGAATATCTGAATGAAACTGTTTTTTGCTGTATGATAGCTTAAGGATTAATCATTTGAATACTGCAAATGCATGGTCTGACCCAGTATTTCCGTACTGCTTTTACTGAAGCCCGTTACAGTGCACCCGTTCGTAATTACAACTATATCTTGTCGTGCATGAAACTCTGGGTGCAGCACTGTTTTTCTTGCAAGGCACAACCCCTCCCCGTCCTGCATCTATCCCCTCTGTTTTGTTTGCCCTGTCATTAAAGCGTTTGACAAATGGTTGGAATCGTCTCTCGTGCTTCAAGTATCTATCGTTCAGTGAATTGTGCTTCAGCGGATTTACAATTGGAGCCCGAGTGGAACTGGTGTTATCTCCCATTTGGTCATCTATTTGCAGCCTGAATGTGGAAAATCTCCCATACAGGTCAAAACAAAGAAAAACTGCAGAATGAAATTGGATCAGCCTCATTGGTTTTAATCGATTTACATGCAAACTACTCAAATTATATTGCTATTGCCCAAATGCTAGCATCTGTCAGGTTTCATGGGTGGTGTGGATAATGTTATCTAGTAAGCTTAATTGTGCCTTAGATACAAGAATCTGATCTTATCTGCCTACAGTATGCTGATTCCCAGCTGTCTGCCTGAGGATTTCTGGTTTTCCTGTTGACCAACAAGCAAAATCTTTGGCAACCCCATTTTTTAGGGAACTAACATTTTAACAAAGGGTCTAGAAGCTGTTCTTGGTACAGATTGATGTTGTGCTGAGGAATAAAGGGCCTGGGTTTGATTCTTGGCTGAATTGAGTCCAGTGCGCTCTGACATCAACACCTCTCTCTCCTCTCAAAAGGTGGTTGGGGGGGGGCGCGGGGACCTTTGGAAGAGGGTCTGTGCTCTCCTCCCAAGTGGACAGCATCTACAATCTCAACTAATAACCAGCTCTAAGCAGGATTTGACCCATAGAAGTGCTGTTGCTAATATGAATGCCAAATTTTAAGTGCCAGTATCGAACCATTGCTGTCACTGACTGGCCTCCCCATGGTATGAGCTTTGGAAGACATGAAGCTGCCATTTCAGTAGTGACGGCCAGTTCTATCTCCGGGCTGACGTGATCTAAAATTACGTGTTGTACATACCATGTTCTAATCCACAGCAGCCAAGCCAAGCGGAGCAGGCTCGAAGTGCCAAATGGCCTACTCCGACTCCCATTTCTTATGCACCTCTTGTTTTGTGGAGTGTAGCTTGAGTACGCTTGTGGTAGAGTGCAAAAAGACTATTTGCACGCTCCTGAATGGCATGGTGTGGTCCTGTTCACATCTAAGTGTTCAGGCTGGAGGAAGGGTGGCAGTCTCTGTTTCTAGTTGTTAGTAAACAGCACTAGTATGTTGATTTTTTTTAATTCTCTGAGATGTGGCGGACTCTGACACAGCCATATTTATTGCCCATCCATATAGCTGACCTGAGAAGATAGTGGTGGGCTTCCTTTGAATGAGTTTACAGCTGAGAAACTTGCAAGGCCACTTTGGAGGACAGTTCGTGTTGAGACACAATGGAAACTAGAAGGGAGGACTTGATGGACGACAAAATGGTCCTGCCTCTACACAGTTTCAATGGATTTTTTTTGTATTAGCCTGGTTTTTTTTAGGAGTTTCTAGGAACCTTTTATTTTGTATAAATCTCCCACTGGTTCAGCAAATGAACCACACAAGTGGTACCACATAGACACCAAAAAGGTTCCAGGTACTGTCCCTGACTTGTGCTGAGTTGGCAGTTCTCGGTCAGAGGGGACGATGGGGACTCCAAAATTGGCCTCCGAGTTTGTTGGTTAGTTAGAAGGGGGTGGGTGGAGGTGGAGAATGGTCATCATTCTCTGATGGAAGTGCGTGCATTTAGATGTCGCGAGAACAGAATTGGGCTTGGCTGTGATGGTCCTGTTATCCAATCCCTCATCGGCATACAGGTATCTGTGGAACCATGACTGACCGTGAGTCACCATCTGCAGGAGAAGAGAATATTGCACGAGAGGATTCCTTAGTTAATTTCCCAAAATATGGCAGTGGTTGGATTCAGCTTCAAGTTGCCCATTTAACAGGCACATCTACTTAGTTGGGTGGCAAATATCAACCCGTGGGGTCGCAAAGCTTTAGTTTTTCCCACAGGAGAATTGACCCTTTCATCAGCACATTAAACCTTTCTGCTTTGCAGAGATACTATCCCGGAAATCTGAATTTACCTGGAATATTTCACAATGTAAGATATCTTTGTTGACTATAAACAATCTGATGAGGAGGCAAACTCTTTGTTTTGTTTAGGGAGAGTGGAGTATTTTACTTGAAAGTGGATCGGCATTTGTGCTGCTCCAGATATTGAGCTAATCCACAATTGGTTTATTACTGCCCCTTAATAATCATGGTTTTATCGAGAGTTTATAAGTCTTGAATGCAGGAAATGGTACCACCAGGGTGTGATATCAGACTAGGTATGCAGTCACTGTTTGTTCCAATGAAGCTCAGCGTAAGCTCGAGGAACAGCACCTCATCTTCCGATTAGGCACTTTACAGCCTTCCGGACTCAATATCAAGTTCAACAATTTCAGATCATAACCTCGGCCCCCATTACATTTTTACTTATTTTTTATCCACACCTTTGTTTTGGCTCCCCCCCCCCCCCCTCCCCCCGTTTCTCTCTCCCACATGGCAGCTGCCTCTCATTCTGCCAGCGCATTTCACACCTAATCTAGAGCCGTCTTTTGTCTCCACGAGTCCTATCACCATCTCGTCTCGTTTTGAATACCTCTTAATGTCTCTTCACTTCTCTTTTGTTCTCTCCCAGCCCGGCCTTTTAATCCATTTCATTTCCTGTGCTTTTCCAGTCTTGACAAAGGGTTTGACCCGAAACGTTGACTCTATTTTCTCTCCACGGATGTTGCCTGGCCTGCTGAGTTTTTCCAGCATTTTTTGTTGTTATGCAGTCACTGTCTCTGGTCTCTGCCCAGTAGCTCAAAGGTGTCGGCCATGGCTCAGTGGTAGCACACTCGCCACTCCAGAGACTTGAGCACATAATCTCGGCCGACACTCCCAGTGCAGTGCTGAGGGAGTGCTGCATTGTCGGAGGTGCCGTCTTTTGGATGAGACGTTAAACCGAGGCCCCGTCTACCCTCTTAGATAGATGTTAAAAGACCCTACAGCACTATTTTGAAGAAGAGCAAGGGAGATGTCCTGGCCGATATTTATTCCTCAACCAACATCCCTAAAACAGATTGCCTGGTCATGATCACATTGCTGTTTGTGGGATCTTGCTGTGTGCAAATTGGCTGCCACCTTTCCTACATTTTACAACAGTGACTACACTTCAAAAGTATATCATTGACTGTTAAGCGCTTTGGGGCATCCTGAGTTCTTGTAAGGCGCTATATAAATGCAAGTCTTTTTTCAGTGTTGATGTGTAATTTTGAGGACCATATTATGCTTGCCTATTCGTTTCAGTTGCAAGGGAACATCCTGTACCTCTTGAGAATTGAGAGTGTCGACCCCTCCTAAACCAGCCTGGAAAATGTTGCATATTGGGGCTAGGGGGCGGAAGGAGTATCAAATGTTGGTTTGCGAGAATAATAACATCACCAGGCCACTTAGCTAGTGTCAACTGCTCGGCAGCGATTAGTCATATTTTTAGTCCTAGAGTCTTCTTGCTTCCTCTGAATCTGAGAATGCAGCTGGGACTAGTGAGATGGACAATACGACACTTTAGAAGTACTTATCCAGACAGATTAAATCCCATTTCCCCCCTCACACCACCTATTATGCTTTGTTTGAATGAGGTACGTTTTTCCCTTTTAAATAAAAAAAGGAATGTGAGACTGCAGGCACTGTGTGCTCACCATTGTTGAACTGATTCCTCCTTCACAGCGTTTCCTTAGTTTTAATAGTAATCCAAGTTAGCTTTCTGACCAGTAAAGTTTGAACAGGACAGTGTGCGGCAATTCTTAAATAAATGGGAACCTCCCCCCTTTCCCCCCCATCTCAAATATTGACTTGGGTAAATAGTTTACCTTTGACTTCCTGCGAGTTTGTTTATAGCCAGCGAAAACATCCTGGAGAGTGTGCCCCAGGTAAACAGACTTTTGGGTTCGTATTCCTACGAAGCAGTTTGCAAACATTAATGCAGAAAAGCCAATTTCGAACAGCCGGTAAGTAAGTCTTGTAGGGAAATTTGAGTCGCTGCCAGAATTACGCACAAGTTAGTTTGAAGTTTCTGCAGGAAACTCCCAGTGCTCCCGGCTTTCCCCCTGTGCTGGATGTTGAGGTGCACAATCTACAAGTTGGCCACTTCTTAGAAGTTAGTAAATTGCAGTGGAGAGTTGTGAACTGAATCAGTTTCCTCAATCTTTGGTTTGGTGATAACTGTTCTGAATCTGCCAGGAAAGTGAGGGCACACTCTTTCCCCTCCCCTCCCCTCCGGGGTTGTAGTTCATGAAACACTGATCTCCATAACTTGTCTCATGAGGCTGTTGCAAAGGTGACTAGGGTGCATAGCTGGGATAATTAAATATAAAAACTGCAGTTCTTACCTGTACTGGCCTGGCTTGATTACATTAGAACTGTGCCCAGTTTTGGTCCCCTCGCACAGTGGGGGATCTTAAAAAGGTCTGGAGAAGAGCCATTCAACTGATACCTCGGGTAAGAGCCTTTAGTCATCAGGATACTCACCGAACTATGTTTTTTACTCTAGAAAATTTGAGTCTTCCTAACTGGTTCATCACCATTAGTTTGCTTTGTGTTTTGGGGACAGGATGAGGCGAGTGATCGAAACTTCGGGATGGTTTGATCTTGCTTGGTGACATCACTAATCAATTATGGCAAAGTAGCTGCTGTCCGTGTGTTGCAAGAGGATTGGTTGTGAGGACAGAAAAAGACTGATTTTATATTTAAAAGCAATTAATGGACTCTTCTCTCAAAGTATCCTATGCTGAGGGGAGGGAAACAGAATAAACGTTTCAGGTCTGTGACCTTTTGTTCTGCACAGACCTGAAATGTTAATTCTGTTTCTCGCTCCACAGATGTTGCCGGACCTGCTGAGTATTTCCAGCAATTTCTGTTTATATTTCAGATTTCCAGCGTCCGCAGTATTTTGCCTTTTGTATCCTATGCTGAGGATGGTCTGCAATCCTATTGCATCTTCACCAGTGCCTGTCTATAACCAGCTGCTGGAAAATGTGTGAAGGCAGAGTGTGCAATGTATTCAGACTCTTCCTAGGTGTACAGATCAGGCTAAATACACTGGGAGTTCGAGATAATGGCCCGGAATTTGCAGTCGGGATGACTGCGAACTGGCAGTGTTCGCCGTCATTCCCCCTTTGAAACTGACCGCAAATTCGGGATTTGGCACATGCGCAGGAGCATGCGGAAATCCTGAAGTTGCAGTCTGTCATTGACCATTCCGAAACCGGCTGCGCTGTGCCCTCTCCTCCCACAGAGCCGGCAATCTGTGTAATCGGCCAAATCAGGGAAACGGACGCAAACCTCGGCTCTCACGCAGTGTGTACACTGTTAAATTCCCCGCTAAAAGTTAGACCCAAAGGGTGTAACTGGAGTTTTGACAGCGTTATTACTGCTAAACAAATGTTAAGGGCCTGGAAAACGACACTTAATTTTGTGCAGTGTGAAATTTGTCCATGTTAATAAAAGTTAAAATTTTAAGAAACTTTTTAAAAAAAAAAGTATTAATTTTTTTTAAGTTTGTTCGTCTTTATTTCAGGTTTGCCTTCTCCCCATGTGAGAGCCCAATCTTTTGTTTTGCTCACTCTTAACATTTTTTAAAAAGTTAGCATTTTAAGAGCTTACCCACTTCCTTGTTTGCCGTCTGCGAGAATTCTGCGTTTTGATTGGCTGCTCAAACAGCTTGTTGACATCACAGCAGTTCGCACAAGGGGATCCCCACTATACTCCGTTGATTTGAATTGAATTTTGGAAAACCGGAAGTTCTCGACACCGGGATTGCGAGATCCTTGTGCGAAGCGTACTTTGGGGCCAGTCACAAACGCTGCTGACCCCAAGTTCCAGACCAATATAACCCACGACTAGGAATATATTACAGGTGTAGGACCGGAGAGGGAAGGGACTGCAACCTCCCTAAATCCCAGAAATTGAGATGTGCATCTTGCAGATTGTACTCTGTGGCCTCAGATGGCAGCTTGAAGTTTCTGTATTATAATAAGTTTCAGTGCTGCAAATTGCTTGCAAATTGAATGGAAGTCTTTGAATTTTTGGGGTTTCTTTTCTCTCCTGTGTATATTTTTTCTTTGCAAGAGAACAGGTAATGGTTAGATGACAAGCATATTACCCCTGCAGAACCTAGGGTAACAGAAACCTGACTTATCACTGTTGTAATGGAAGGAAAGTATGTGTAAGTCCAAGATAGGGGTCTGGTAACATAGTGGTTAAGTTACTGGACCAGTAATTCAGAGGCCTGGATTAATAATCCAGAGATATGAGTTCCACTCCCACCACGGCAGCTGGAGAATTTAAATTCAATTAATTAATAAATCTGGAATAAAAAAAATAAAAATAAAGCTAGTATCATGAAACAAAAAAACCCCATCTGCCATTCTAATCCGGTCTAGCCTATATGTGACTCGCAGAATCGTGGTTGGCTCTTAACTGCCCTCTGAAATGGCGGCTCACCGTCACCTTCTCAAGGGACGGGCAATAAATGCTGGCCTTGCCAACGATGCCCACATCCCGTGAATGAATTAAAAAAAAGTCTATCTGTGATCCACTCTCTGCCAATAGCACTGCTGATCTGTAGCTAGCGACTAGTTGTTGTGTAAATGTGCCTCCCTCCCAAATTAACTTCTGCAGATTCTCACTAGGGTAACAGAAACCTGACCAGCAGTCACTTACACATACCGCCATAAGAAGCCACCAGCAGCTTGCTGTGTAAGGAGGTGCAGGTGGGAAATAAAAACAGAAAATACTGGAAATACTCAGCAGGTCAGGCAGCATCTGTGGAGAGAGAAACAGAGTTAATGTTTCAGGTCGATGACCCTTTGTCAGAACTGGAAAAAGCTGGAGATGTAACAGGTTTTAAGCAAGTGTTGGGGCAGGGAAAGGGGGGAGGGGAGGAAAGAACAAAAAGGAAGGTCTGTGATGGGGTGGAAACCAGGAGCGATTAAATGACAAAAGGGATGATGGTGCGAGGCAAAAGGGGGTGGTAATGGAACAATGAAAGAAACAAAAGCTGGGTCTAGAGGAGGTGTACATGGGAATAGCAGAAGCAGGTGTGAATTCAGTATGGTGCTGGTCTTCTGCTCTGTAATTTTACACACCGTCACGGCGCTTGTTGCAGTGACAGCTGGAGCAGAACTGAGAGAAGCAATCTCATTTTTCAAAACAATCCTGGACAGCGTATGTTCTCACTATTACCCTGCATCCAGTTGATTTTTAATTCATTCACGGGATGCAGGCATCGTTGGCAAGGCCAGCGTTTATTGCCCGTCCCTAACTGCCCTTGAGAAGGTGGTGGTGAACCGCCTTATACAACCGAGTGGCTTGCTGGGCCATTTCAGAGGGCAGTTAAGAGTCAACCACATTGCTGTGGGTCTGGAGTCACATATAGGCCAGACCGGGTAAGGACGGCAGATTTCCTTCCCTAAAGGACATTAGTGAACCAGATGGGTTTTTACGACAATCCGGTAGTTTCATGGTCATCATTACTGGCACCAGCTTTTTATTGCAGATTTATTGAATTAACTGAATTTAAATTCCCCAGATGCCGTGGTGGGATTTGAACACGTATCTCCGGATCATTAGTCGAGGCCTGCTGGATTACTAGTCCAGTAACATAACCTCTATGCTACCGTACCCCCAGGTCAGATGGAGCACTCAAGGTCCACAGCAATCCTGGGACTTGGGATGAGCTTTACCTGCGTTCGGAACTTGGGTTTTTACACTAGTCATTGCCCCGATTAATTCTAAAGGATTTTTAAAGATCCGCTTGTAAGAAATGCATTGGAACCCATGGGCTTGGACATGTTTGCGTTTCTGAGCTGTTGCAGAAGGGCTTTTTTGTTTTCTAATAAAGAATGGACTTGTGATACGCCTGCAGGTTTTGTTTTGGATTCCACAGATATCTGGAAAGGGTGATGCGTGAATACAACTTAACCTTGAAACCCAAGGGCGCAGGAAGTTGTACACTTCCCAGCCATGGTTGTGGAATTTGTTGGTTTTAACAAAAAATGTGCTGGCGTGTCTTTACCTTCGTTTGGTTTACATTCTTTCCCAAAAAGATAGGCGATTTGCTCTTTTTTCTTTTTCCTTCTGTCACCTCTCTCTCTCTCTCTCAAAGCCAGCTCTCAAAAATTAGGAAAGCATCATTTTTTTTTGTTGGAGTCTCTACAATGTCATGGAATGAATTAGCTTATGCACGATTTCCAACACTGGTAGCTGATATTAAGAGTTAGTACAGGAAACTTTGGTTTATCCGGAGGTTAACTGTCCGGAATGCTCGAGCCACCGGCAAAAATCAGGAGCCGTTTCGTTAGGGTTTTTTTTCTTTTCGTTGCTTTTTTTTCACCAATCAGGCTCTGCAAGGTCTCACTGAAGCTGTTGCTAAGCTACAGAGACGCTTGCAAGGTACGGCCGACTGTTTAGAAGCTGAGCAACAGGGTTTGTTGCCAGATACGGAGCTCAAAATCTCCGTATGTTTCAACATTAACGCTGGTTTGTCCGGCAGTTTTGATGGGACGGCAGCAGCTCGGTCCCGTCGGTGCCGGAGAGCACAAAGTTTCCTGTAAACCTGGCTCCTGCAACACTTCAACAGAAGCTAGCAGATGCAGAAAAGCATGTCTGACATGTTCGAGTTCAACAATTTCAGATCATAACCTCGGCCCCTATCATATTTATATATTTTTTATCCACACCTTTGGTTTGTGCCTTTTTCTTTTTCTCTCTCCCACATGGCAGCTGTCTCTCACTCTGCCAGCGCATTTCACACTTCATCTAGAGCCATCCTTTGTTTCTTTACCTGTCCTACTACCATCTTTTCTCACCTTGAATATCTCTTAATGTCTCTTCACCTCTCACAAACCTTCCCTTTTGTTCTTTCACCCCCTCCCCCATTTCCCAGCCCCCAAACTTGCTTTTTCATCTGTTTCATTTTCTGCTTTTTTCTCAGTCCTGACGAAGGGTTTCGACCTGAAACATTGACTCTGTTTCTCTCTCCACGGATGTTGCCTGGCCTGCTGAGTTTTTCCAGCGTTTTCTGTTGTTTTTTTGTTTTCATAAGGATCTGAGTGCCTTGTCTTTGTGTCATTTCTACTCCCTGCAGGCCATGCTTTGTTATTGAAGCACCGTGTGGGCCTTTTTTTTTTTACATAGCGTATTTGTCAGGGAATGGAAATGGCTGCATTCTCCCTCTCATCAGCATCAAAAGACACTTGTCATCGACTGGATTGGGAGACAGAGCCTTACTTTAATTTCCTTTCCAGAAGATGACCATGTAATTCTCTCCTCCCAACGAGAAGCAGTGGGACACCTAGATACCTGGATTTCTGACTCCACGACTCTTCGGCACCCCACTAAAGCTTGCAGGTGTAAATGGATAGTGAACACACTGCGTTGTGACGTCCTGCTTGGTTCAATAACACCTCCCAGCCTCACCACCAAGAAGGGCAAGAGCGGCAAAATCACGGGAATGCCATTCACCTCCAAGTCACACATTACCCTCACTTGTGTACATAGTGCTGCTGTCGTTTTCCGAGTGGCAGGCAGTGACTAGTGGGGTACCGCAAGGATCGGTCCTAGGACCCCAGCTGTTCACAATATATATTAATGATCTGGATGAGGGAATTGGATGTAATATCGCCAAATTTGCAGACGACACAAAGCTGGGCGGGAGGGTAAGCTGCGAGGAGGATGTCGGGAAAATCCAGTACAATTTGGACAGGTTGGGTGATTGGGCAGAAACATGGCAAATGCACTATAATGTGGATAAATGTGAGGTTATCCACTTTGGTGGCAAAAACAGGAAGGCAGATTATTATTTGAATGGCAATAGATTGGGAGAAGGGGAAGTGCAAAGAGACCTGGGTGTCCTTGTGCACCAGTCGCTGAAGGTAAGCATGCAGGTGCAGCAGGCGGTTAAGAAGGCAAATGGTATGTTGGTCTTCGTAGCAAGAGGGTTCGAGTACAGGAACAAGGATGTCTTGCTACAGTTGTACAGGGCCTTGGTGAGACCGCACCTTGAGTATAGTGTGCAGTTTTGGTCACCATACCTGAGGAAGGACGTTCTTGCCATGGAGGGAGTGCAGCAAAGATTCACCAGGCTGATACCTGGGATGGCAGGAATGACGTATGAGGAGAGATTGTGTCGATTGGGCTTATACTCACTGGAGTTTAGAAGATTGAGAGGGGATCTCATCGAGACCTATAAAATTCTGTCAGGTCTGGACAGACTAGATGCAGGAAGGATGTTTCTGATGGCCGGGGAGTCCAGAATCAGGGGTCATAGTCTAAGGATAAGGGGTAAGCCATTTAGGACTGAAATGAGGAGGAATTTCTTCACCCAGAGAGTGGTGAACCTGTGGAATTCTCTGCCACAGAGGGCGGTGGAGGCCAGTTCATTAAATATATTCAAGAAAGAGTTGGATATGTTTCTTGAGGCTGAAGGGATCAAGGGATATGGGGAAAAGGCAGGGACAGGGTACTGAGTTTGGATGATCAGCCATGATCACATTGAATGGCGGAGCAGGCTCGAAGGGCCGAATGGCCTACTCCTGCTCCTATCTTCTATGTTTCTATGTATCTTCATCGCTGGTCAAAATCCCAGAGTTCCCTACTTAACATCATTGTGGGAGCCCCACCTGCATGAGGATGTCAACCCTCAAGGTGAAGGTCCAGTGCCACCTTCTCAAGACAACTAGGGATGGGCAATGAGTCGAGTGTTGCCCACATCCTGAAAACAAATAATAATTAAAACCAAACCCTGTGCCTTGGACTGGTAGGATGTAGGTTTCTGTTTGCAGTTCTATGCTAAGTTTTTTATCTCAGTCATGCTGTTGCTGGGAAGGAGGAGGCTGAGCAGAGGATCGTTGTTTCCTTGCAGTGTGGAGCAGTATAGCTGGAGGCCTGGGTACAGATTGGTTTGGAAATGATACAGGCGTGGGGGAAGCGGCGAAAGTGTCGAGATTGGGGTATGGCTCTAATGTGGGAAAAGCACAAGATAAACTCGTCTGACTTTGTAAAAAGGATTAAGCACCACACAAGTAAAAAGTACTTGCACACCTCTCTAACACAGCTTGGCTTGCCTTACAATAAGTTGTACAATCCCAAGTTAGTTTTGCAAGCAGGAATCTTCAGCAATCTTTAAATGGCTTTACGTTCTAGCATCAGAAGCTCTGCTGCAGAGTTTAATTCAGCTGCTGCCATTCCTAGGATGCGCATTTCTGTGTCGGGGGGGCGGTGGTTGGATTCTCGCTGGTTGGAGATAGTCATTGCCTGGCGCTTCTGCGGCACGAATGTTACCTGCCGCTTATCAGCCCAAGCCTGAACGTAGTCCACAGTTCTTCTATACTGAAAAGATACTGGCCTTCAGGGCCACCCGGAGCCTAGGGTTGCCAACTCTGGTTAGACGTGTTCCTGGAGGATTCAGCACATGACTTCCCGGCTTCAACCCCTACGCTCCCCCCCCATATCACAGTCAAACAGCCTTTTTCTCACCTCCGACACTTTTAGAACGAATACATTTTTCTCCTGCGCCGCTCGTAGCAGTGTCCAGGAGTTGAATCTTTACGTTCAGCAAAAGAACCAGAGGCGACATGAGGAAAACCTTTCTTTACGCAACGAGTGATTAGGATTTGGAATGCACTCCCCGATAGGGTGATGGAAACAGATTCAATAGCAGCCTTCAAAAGGGAATTGGATAAATACTTGAAGGAGAAAAAATTGCAGGGATATGGAGAAAGAGCGGGGGAGTGGGACTGACTGGATTGCTCTTCGAAAGAGCCGGCGCAGACTCGATGGGCCGAATGGCCTCTTTCTGTGCTGTACTATTCTATGATTTGTCTTCCAGTGAGTGACCTGTAGCATGCAACCAGCCATTTATAGATGCCAGTGACTAAGTAATCGTTGCTGAATTTAACGTGAGTGATGGTGATTGTTAAAAGGTGGGAATACTTGCTTTACTGAAACCTGCACTTTTAAAATTTCTAAAAAGGTTGTAAAATTTCATTGAATATTCGGTTGAGAAACTTGCAGGATGTGATGTCCACCTGATGCATTGTGACAAGAACATTGCTGCAGCATATTCATGCAGATTGAGGAGGTGTGACATTACAAAAAGAACTTCCATTTATATCGCGCCTTTAATGTAGTAACATGTCCCACGGTGCTTCACAGGAGCGTTATCAAACAGAAGTTGCAACCGAGCCACATGAGATATTAGGGCAGGTGACCAAAAGCTTGGTCAAAGAGGTAGGTTTTAAGGAGCGTCTTAAAGGAGGAGTGAGAGGTAGAGAGGTTTCGGGATGGAATTCCAGAGCTTGGGCAGCTTGAAGGCACAGCCGCCAACGGTGGAGAAATGAAAACCGGGGATGTGCGAGGCTAATTCTGCTGCTGTATTGGGGAAAGTTGATACATTTGTATACCTGACTCACTCTGGTCCCACCTGGCCCAAAATCTCCTGGAAGAATTTCACATGGCACTAACCGTGGCAGTAAGACAGTTCTCAAAATGCATGTTGCAGACATGTTGTTTGCAGCACTTGCCGTCTCGTGCGTATTTGAAAGTTCACGTCTGTCTCCCAGCTGTTGCTCAGCTGAGGGGCGGTGGTGTCCCTGCTGTGAACTGTGATGACCTGCTTTCTTTTCTCCCTTCTGTGTTCTCTTTCTCTTTGTGGGGCTTGTGCGACTCTTTTAAAAACTGATAAGTTTGAACTGTTCGTGGAGTTCCTCAATGTTCTGGGAACCCATGCCTAACGTTCTATGATTTTACAATAATTGCGCACTGCTGAGGGTTTTTGCTTTGCCACCTCCAGCCAAGCGGGAGGATGACCTGCTCCTGGGCCTTGTCCCATTGCACTGTGAACTTGCCCAAGAGAAGTGTGGAATGGTGCCTCTGTCTTCTTGAAGCCCTCGATTTCTATTTGATGCCTTAGAGCAGGATGAGGTATTAACTCAATACAAGAGGCTGATGGTGCCACCAACCTCGCTCCATGGTACAGTTAGACTTTCCATTACCATCTAAAGGGTTGCAAATTCTTGTCTGAATTCACTTTATGTAAAGTTTAGCGTAGGAAGCGAGGATTAGGGATTTGATTTGACATTGATAGCCAATTTTAAGTCGTGTGTATGCAATATTTCTCCCAATGCTTTGAAAGTAATTATTTCTGTCTGCCTTACAGGCCACCAAGCAGTTCCTGGAGGAGATCAACAAGTGGACAACACAGCATGGCGTCTCTCCGCTCTCCTGGAATGCAGCAGTCAAATTCCTAATGGCCAGAAAATTTGACGTATACCGTGCCATTGAGCTCTTCCACTCATACCGGGTAGGCTTGACTGTCTTTGTTAATGCAAGGTCACGTAGCTAGCACAGGCCTTTGAAGAGTGGGTGGCAACACCAGGACCCTTTTAACCTAAAAGATTCTTTCTGTCCTGCAGGTGTATCTATATATATATATATATATATATATATATATATATATATATATATATATAAAACAGTATGTCTGTCTGTCTCTCTGTCTGTCTCTCTGTCTGTCTCTCTGTCTGTCTCTCTGTCTGTCTCTCTGTCTGTCTCTCTGTCTGTCTCTCTGTCTGTCTCTCTGCCTCTCTCTCTGTCTCTGTCTCTCTCTCTGTCTCTGTCTCTCTCTCTCTCTCTCTCTCTGTCTCTCTCTCTCTGTCTCTCTCTCTCTCTCTGTCTCTCTCTCTCTCTGTCTCTCTCTCTCTCTGTCTCTCTCTCTCTGTCTCTCTCTCTCTGTCTCTCTGTCTGTCTATACAATCAAAAGTTATAGAGCGTACCTACACATGTGTTATATCAAAAGAAAGCTCATCATTAGGGGACTCTTGTAGGCATATTTACTTTTTGGTCAGACAAAGATTGTTCGCACATTATACAAAAAACCATCAAAATTCCACTCATTATCCACTCATTAGCATTGACTGACGTCAAGGTCGACCAATCCTGTGCCGTCATGATTGACCAATCCTACAGTTCAGTCACCTGATGGTTGACCAATCGGTGTGTGTGTGGGCGGGACTAATCGTTTTCATCTCGGGGATCTGTCAGCCATTATACAGCAGCCAGGGCAGCTAAAAACTTAGGTAATCCAGGTCAGTTTCTTTTTTTTAAAATAAGTTTTACCAAAAATGTTTTATAAGTACTTTAACTTTCATCTTTGAAGGTATTAAAAGCTAGAAATATTTAGGTTAAAAAACAGTGCAAAGCGGGCCTAGGCTTCTCCAACTGCCAACAGCCCAAATCCAGTCCCAGGCTCCCGGCCCACACATCCACCAGGCCCAAAAAAGCCCTGGAAACTGCCGACAACCCAAATCCAGTCCCAGGCTCCCGGCCCATATATCCACCAGCCCCAAAATTGCCCTGCAACGCGGTGCTCCCCTGCTAGTATATGTATATATGAGAGAGCAATATGGATATGCATTGCATACACTGAGCAATTGACTTAGGGGAGGCATCCGATAACACAAGCCATCGTTTTGTAGATTACTTCCACAAGGTCCATCCAGGATAGAGAAATGCTATCTTGCATTAATTTTCACCGTGTCCCTTTCTGATTTTCCTCAACGTTGATGTGCTTTGTTTATGCATCATGTTCCACTGCAGGATTTATGATTATGCACATACAGTATGTAGCAGTTACATCAACATCACCCAGTTGATTTTTTTTGTTGCAAATAAATGCTAGCAAATATGTTCAAACAGTGAGAGCTGATACTGGCAGCAAAAGCCCTTGAACCCTGACACGGGGAGGGAGTTGAATAAACTCCGTTCAAGATTTAAAACTCCGTTACAGGGAGTCCCGCAACTCTGCTTTCAAAAATAAAAACGATGAATTAATTGCAACTAACTTTTTTTCCTGTTCTGATTAGTGTTGATCTTGGCTTAGAACACTGATGTTTAAATATGTGCTGATATCGGACTGGAATTGTTGGGTTTCGAGGCATTAAAGCCCAGCGGTGTTGATATATCAGCATGACATGCCCTCCCTCACCCTGTTGGATTCAGCACCTCTTCTTCACCAGCAACACCACTGAAGTCATCACACTCTGATTTTAAACAACTGTTCAAGATAAAGGGGATGGTTGGGGAGGCGGGGGAATATAATTCTTCTTAATAATTTGAGTTTCTTTCTCACTGGCCAGAGTTGCTTTTAAAATGGACAAGTTGCTCTCTTCTCATTCCTGGGCTATGTGCCTCCTTCAAATTATTGGCTCTTTCTTTTATAGGAACAGGAGTCGGCCATTCCGCCCCTCGAGCCCATTCTGCCATTTAATTAGATCGTGGCTGATCTGTATCTTAACTCCATTTACCCACCTTGGCTCCATATTCCTTAATACCCTTACCCAACAAAAAAATTGCTAGTCTTAGTTTTGATGTTTTCAATTGACCCCCCTGCCTCAACAACAGCGTTTTGGGGGGGGGGAGTTTTCCAGATTTCCACTACCCTTTGTGTGAAGAAGTGCTTCCTGGCATCACCCCTGAATGGCCTAGCTCTAATTTTAAGATTATTACAGGTAGACTATCCTTTATCCGAAAACCTCGGGACCAGCCGTGTTTCGGTTTTCGGAGAATTTCGGATTTCGGAAGGTGGGTCGGCAGGGGTCGGCGGGGGGTTGTGCGCACGACTTAGGCTGACGCGCAGCGTAAGTCGTGCGCACGACGCCGACCCCGACTCCCACCGACTTACGGTCGGGGTCGGCGGGGGGTCGTGCGCACGACTTACGCTGACGCTCAGCGTAAGTCGGCGTGGGTCCGCGGGGGGGTCGGGGCCGGCGGGGGGTCGTGCGCACGACTTACGCTGGACTTACGCTGACAGAAAAAACCTTCGGTTTTTAGAGGGTTTCGGTTTTCGGAAGTCCGGATAAAGGGTAGTCTACCTGTATGTCTATATTCTTGATGCTGCTCCAGGACCAGCTACTAGAAGGCACGTTGGCTCACTGTCCCGCTCTCCCACATCCTTGCCACCGACTCTGCTGAGATTGGGAATGTGATGGAGAGGGGAATGGAAACCAGGCTTCATGTGGCTGCTGCAGTTAGTTGCGCTTCTAGTTAGTTCCCAATAGTGTCTTCAAATTTTTTTTTTACAAAAACCATTAAAATATTTAAAACTAAAATGTCCTCCATCTCTTCTGACCTTGTTTCCTGGAGGTGTGTTGACTGCTTGCTGTGGGACGGTTCCATGGGTCCCAGGTACCACCTGATACCTCATCCTTGACGGGTTGTTTGACAATGGGGAGGAAAGCTTGAACTCAATTCTGTCATCGCCCATCGCCCTCAAAAGCACTTCCAGCAGGGATCTCTGGATACCGGTCAGGAGCAGGAACCATAGTTACTCACTTGGTAGCCTAGGGACAGTGAAGACAATTGTAGCACCCATGACCACTGAGATTAGTTAATTCAGCACAGACCTGGGACCTTCCTGGTGTCTCTGTTCCAGCTATTCACTAGATATACTCACCCAGCCATCTGGAGAGCTCCCTAATCCTCACGATCCTTTTGTGTTGAAATGAAGACATTGCATAGTCTCACTCTTTGCCTTTTCGTCAAAGCTGTGAAACTCCTTCTTTTCCCTCATTCTTTCCTTCCCTTCCTCCTACAGTCTTCAGGCTTTTATGGTGTCAGCCGTGGCTCAGTGGGCAGCACTCTCGCCTCTGAGTCAGAAAATTGTGGGTTCAAGTCCCACTCCAGAGACTTGAGCACAAAAATCTAGGCCGACAATCCAGTGCAGTGCTGAGAGAGTGCTGCACTGTCGTAGATGCCGTCTTTCGGATGAGACGTTAAACCGAGGCCCCATCAGCCCTCTTGGGTGGATGTAAAAGATTCATGGCACTATTTCAAAGAAGAGCAGGGGGTTATCCCCAGACTCCTAGCCAATATTTATTCCTCAATCAACATCACTAAAACAGATGATCTGGTCATTATCACATTGCAGTTTGTGGGAGCTTGCTGTGCGCAAATTGGCGGTCGCATTTCCTACATTACAACAGTGACTGCACTTCAGAAGTACTTCATTGGCTGAAAAGCACTTTGGGGAGCCCTGAGGTCATGAAAGGCGCTATATAAATGCAAGTCTTTCTTTTAAACCAAAGCTCGGTGTCGTCCAATGACCGCTTCCTCAGTTAGCTTGTCTTCTCTTATAGACCCTTTAAACGTTGGCCTCGGCCTTTCAGCTTGGTTTCTCAATTAAAAAAAAAAAAATGCACATTGAGGGAGTGAACAGATACCATCATCATGAACATTTGAGCTTTCAGAGAAAAACAGTGGAATAAATCCGTAACAACACACAATCGTGTTTGAAATTGCAGCGTTTCAGTTGACAGTATTTGCATTTTTGTGTGTGCTTCTCTGTTTTAATAGTTTCCATCACGGCTTGTGAAGAGGGAGGGGGAGGACAGCAGGGAGGCAAGGGAGAGGGTAACATTTCTGTAAACAATGATGTGGTCACCAACATTACAAAATATGTCCATTGCCGATGTATTCGGGGAAAGGATGTTGAGAAGTTACTGCTATTCACTGCGTGTTCAGTTTCCACTCGCCTAGTTAGAAAGGCTGGTGTTTCTGTGTGTGTGCGCGTCCCCTGTTTTCAGCTCCTCCTGGGAGATCAGGCAGTCGATGAAGACAAACTGCCTAAAGACCAGTTGGACGCTATCCAAAAATTCAGATCCCACACAGTAATTCATAAGCCATGTGCAAAGGAAGAATTCTTTCCCACAGCTGTTGCTTTCTCTTCTTCCCTCCCTTCGCCCTGAATAAAAACTTAGTCCTGCACAAACTGGACCATGTTGCTGCAGTCTGTGCGAGCAATTAAAGACACTCCAAGCCAATGCTGCAAATCAGTATTGGGAACACCACAAGGGAAACCAAGCCAGCCCTTGTCTTGTATTCTGACTAGGGTTGTGCTTAACTATGCCTAATCTCTTGAGTTTCTGTGAGCTGCTCTCCACTCTGTCCGTGGAAACCTATTTGACTCGGCCAGAGTATGTCTGTACGCTGATGCAGTCGTATAAACTACATACCCTGAAGGCAAGTTTGACTCATCCCTTCCCCCTGCCAAGTGCTGCTTGAGGACTGTGCTGTTTTGTTTACTGTACATCTCCCCAACGAGACTTTGCAATGACTTGTCACTTCATCAGAGCTGCTTTGACTTCGCTTAGACGACAGAGTGCCTTATTGCCAGCCATGAATTGCAAATGAGTAGTAGTCCAGACAATCCTTTCACTATCTTGCATTCTGAGGCAGTGTGGTGGCATTGTGCGCTGGTGTTTGAATGTGCTGTTCCATAGAGTGGTCGGATATAAATTATTACCTGAGATTTCACTACAGTGGAACTTTGAAAGTGGAATGATTTTTTAAAAGTCCTGTGTTAGAAGTTAGATTACGTGTACAAATTTTGTTTGGCTCAGTTTCCCAGCTGTTCAAGTCCTAAACTGCATTTTTAACAGTTAAGCAGATACAGTATCTTACATTGAACTGTCGCAGAAATGTAGGATCAGCTTCACAGCCACCATACTGCTACAGCTGATCCTCTTGGCGTGGTGCAGATGATGCAACTGATTCTGGCGTCGAAGTGGAGGATAAGAAATTGTACTTTCAGAAATTGGCAAAATTTTGGAGGAGAATTATTGCATTGAACGCTATACTTCAATATCTGAGTGAGTGAACAAGATCTAATTGAAGCGTACTTCTTTTTCACTTTCAGTTGTTACATTGGTGAACATAGTACATCTATAACTGATCCGGAACATAGTAAGGCTGTAACTGATCCTGGTGTCATACAGCTATAACTTGACCCTGTAACCAGGGAGGCAACAGGCCATCCTAGAGTCACATCTGCAGCTGCAGAAACGCCTGTCTGTTCCCCTAACTCGTGAATGCCCTATCACAATTGTCTTCCTGACCACCCTCCACCCTCCCTGTGCAGCTGAGCCAGCCATGGTGCCATGGCCTTGGCTCTGGTTGTACTCCCCAGAGGAACCATTGCCCTCAACGGTATTCGGAACTGAATACTGGTTGAAGAGCGAGATGCACTCGGGACTCCTGCACTACCTGCCTGGTCCTCCTTGTCTATCTGGCAGTCACCCATTTCCTCTCTGCCTGCAGACTCATAAGCTGTGGGGTGACCAACTCCTGAAACGTGCTATCTACGAAGCTCTCGGCCTCGCGGATGCACTGCAGTGATGTCAGCTGCTGCTCAAGCTCCAAAACCCAGAGCTCGAGCTCCTGCTAGAGTCAATTATAAAATATGTAATAGCAGAGCACTTGGAAAGCAGTGACAGGATCGGACAAAGTCAACATGGATTTACAAAAGGTAAATCATGCTTGACTAATCTACTGGAATTTTTTGAGGATGTAACTGGTAAAATAGATAAGGGAGAACTAGTGGATGTGGTGTATTTGGACTTTCAGAAGGCTTTCGATAAGGTCCCGCATAAGAGATTAGCGTGCAAAATTAAGGCACATGGGATTGGGGGCAAGGTATTGACTTGGATAGAGAACTGGTTGGCGGACAGAAAGCAAAGAGTTGGAATAAACGGGTCGTTTTCCAAGTGGCAGGCAGTGACTAGTGGGGTACCGCAAGGATCATTCCTGGGACCCCAGCTGTTCACTATATATATATATTAATGATCTGGACGAGGGAATTGGATGTAATATCTCCAAATTTGCAGACGACACAAAGCTGGGTGGGAGGGTATGCTGTGAGGAGGATGTCATGAAACTCCAGTACAATTTGGACAGGTTGGGTGATTGGGCAGAAACATGGCAAATGCACTATAATGTGGATAAATGTGAGGTTATCCACTTTGGTGGCAAAAACAGGAAGGCAGATTATTATTTGAATGGCGGTAGATTGGGAGAAGGGGAAGTGCAAAGAGACCTAGGTGTTCTTGTGCACCAGTCGCTGAAGGTAAGCATGCAGGTGCAGCAGGCGGTTGAGAAGGCAAATGGTATGTTGGCCTTCGTAGCAAGAGGGTTCGAGTACAAGAACAAGGATGTCTTGCTGCAGTTGTACAGGGCCTTGGTGAGACCACCTTGAGTATTGTGTGCAGTTTTGATCACCTTACCTGAGGAAGGACGTTCTTGCCATGGAGGGAGTGCAGCGAAGATTCACCAGACTGATACCTGGGATGGCAGGAATGACGTACGAGGAGAGATTGTGTCAATTGGGCTTATACTCACTGGAGTTTAGAAGATTGAGAGGGGATCTCATCGAAACCTATAAAATTCTGTCAGGTCTGGACAGAATAGATGCAGAAAGGATGTTTCTGATGGCCGGGGAGTCCAGAACCAGGGGTCATAGTCTAAGGATAAGGGGGTAAGCCATTTAGGACTGAAATGAGGAGGCATTTCTTCACCCAGAGAGTGGTGAACCTGTGGAATTCTCTGCCACAGAGGTGGTGGAGGCCAGTTCATTAAATATATTCAAGAAAGAGTTGGATATATTTCTTGAGGCTAAAGGGATCAAGGGATATGGGGAGAAGGCAGGGACAGGGTACTGAATTTGGATGATCAGCCATGATCTCATTGAATGGCGGAGCAGGCTCGAAGGGCCGAATGGCCTACTCCTGCTCCAATCTTCTATGTTTCCAGCTGACGACACCTCCTGCACACGTGGTTGTCCAGGATACGAGAAGCATCCTGGACTTCCCACATGGCACAGGATATGAATTCGCCAGGACTGAGGTGCCCTGCCATGCCTCTATTGAACTACAGGAAACTTTGGTTTATCCGGAGGTTGTATGTCCGGAATACTCGATCTAACGGCAAAAATCAGGAGCCGTTTTCTGTAAGTTTTTTTTAGATCTCGTTCTTTTTTTTCCCCCAGTCAGCCACTGCAAGGTCTGTAGCTAGAGCAACAGCTTCAGCTAGAGACGCTTGCAGCTGCAGCCGACTCTTTAGAAGCTGTTGCTAAGCAACAGTGTTTGTTGTCAGAGACGGAGATGAAAACCTCCGTATGCTTCAACATTAACTTTGTATGTCCGGCAGTTTTGATAGATTGGCAACACGCCGGTCCCGTCGGTGCCGGATATCACAAAGTTTCCTGTACTAACTAAACTTCTTAGTTTAACTCACTGCCCTAGCTTAGAGAGAAAAAAGACAAAATTATTTATTCAAGTTTAACAAAAACCACTGAGATACTAAACACACAGAACCTAAATATTAGATATCTAGATACTTAACTTCGAGTCCTTGAGTTCTGTGGCTCCACTCCTGCTTTTGAGTTGGACGTGAGAAACCCCCTTCTCTCCATCGAATTCCGACTAACACCAAATTCTTCCACTCTGCTTGCAATCCACTGCAGTTGCAATTCTCCCAGCTTTGTCTCCAAGCTCATTGTTCTATGAGGAGATATTGAGTAGGCTAGGCCTAAATTCCCTAGAATTCAGAAGAATGAGAGGTGATCTCCTTGAAATGTATAAAATTCTTGCGTGCTTGATAGGGTTGATTTTGTGAGGATGTTTCCCCTGGGGTCACAGTCTCAGAAAAAGTGGTCGGCCATTTTGGACTGAGATGAGGAGACATTTCTTCACTCAAAGGGTTGTGAATCTTTGGAATTCTGTACCCCAGAGGGCTGTGGATACTCAGTCGATGAGTATATTCAAGACAGAGAGCGTTAGATTTTTGGATACTAAGGGAACCAAGGGAGATGAGGATAGTGCCGGAAGGTTGAGTTGCGGTAAAATATCAGACATGGCGGAGCAGGCTCGAAGGGCCGAATGGCCTACTACTGCTCCTATTTCTTATATTCTTATGGTGAGGAGGGAAAGAATCTGCCAAAGTGAGGGACGGACTTGGGATGCCCTTTGTGCAGCTTGTAGCTGTTTGTTCTAGAAGCACGAGAGTAGATTTCTTGGTGGCTTCTATGGCAAAGGAATTGTGTATGCATCTTAAAAGAGGGAGAAAGGTACGTTCCATCATGCTCTCTCTAACTTAATGCTTACACAGTATTATTGAGAAGAATAAGATGAACATAAAGAAAGAAGAAAGACTGACTTGCATTTATATAGCGCCTTTCACGACCACCGGACGTCCCAAGGCGCTTTACAGCCAATGAAGTAATTTTTGAAGTGTAGTCACTGTTGTAATGTAGGAAACGCGGCAGCCAATTTGCGCACAGCAAGCGCCCACAAACAGCCATTTGCTAATGGCCAAATAATTTGTTTTTGTTACGTTGATTGAGGGATAAGTATTGGCCAGGACACCTGCTCCTCTTCAAAATAGTGCCATAGGATCTTTTACGTCCACCTGAGAGACAGGGCCTTGGTTTTAACGTCTCATCCGAATAAACGGCATCTCGGACAGTGCCGCACTCCCTCAGAACTGCATTGGAGTGTCAGCCAAGATTTTTGTTCCTGGAGTGGGACTTGAACCCACAACCTTCTGACTCAGAGGTGCGAGTGCTATCCACTGAGCCACTGGCTGACACAACTGAAGGTTGTTTCTTTGGTGAAACGCCATTATAATTACTGTTGCCATCTCTTCCCTTCTCATTTTTCTAGATTATCCCCATGGATTATGAGTGTCTCGACATGATGATGTGACCCGCTGTCGCCAAGTAATTCATCCTTTTTGTATCAAGAAATCCAACAAATTAAATTGTTGGTGACCTTTGTAAGCCATCACCCCCCCCCCCCCCCCCCCCCCCCAAGTGCTGAAATGTGGCAGTGCAGAGTATACTTCATCAGAGAAAGTATTGCACTGAAAGTACCCTATCAGTTGGAAATACATCTATATATATAAAGCGGCTCTTCTGTCTGTCTGTCTGTCCGCCTGGTCTCTATACGTTTGGAAGTTACAGAGCGTACCGACGCGCGCGTCGCCTCAAAAGAAAGCTTGCGATTCCGGACCGGTCATCGGCGTATTTACGTTTCGGCCGGACAAAATTCCCGCCCGCGGTATCCCAAAAATGTTCAGCGTTCCGCTCATTAGCATCTCATTAGCGACCGTGTGATGTCGAGGTCTTCCTACAGTTGAGTGTCGAGTGACTCGACGATTGACCAATCCTACGCTTCGGTGACCTGACCGGTCGACCAATCGGTGTGTGTGGGGGCGGGCCTTATCCTTCTGAACCGAGGTGAGTGGCCGCCATCCTTGATTTTCCACGATTTTTCCCCCCACACTTTCTGTGTGTTAGGGAACTAAGGTAAATATTTCAATTATGTGTTAGGCTATTAATTAACAATTTATTTGAGTTTTATATTGTGTTTAGCAACCCCACCCCCCCCTCCTCCTCACCATCGCGCAGGGGGGACTCGGGGCCTGAAGCTGAAAAAATTTCTCTCTCTCTCTCTCTCTCTTTCTTCCCTCTCTCTCTCTCCTTCTCCTCTTCCCCCTCTCTTTTTCTCCTCTTCCCTCTCTCCTCTTCCCTCTCTCTCCTTCTCCTCTTCCCTCTCTGTCTCTCTCTACTTCCCCCTCTCAGGTGTCGCGGACGGAGCGCTGGCGCGCGCCGCCCGAAGTTTCCCGCTCGCTAACGGCCTTGCCGGCTCCCGCGGGCCGCTTGCACTGAACCGCGCATGCGCCGCCTGCACTCACCGCGCATGCGCCGCCCGCACTCACCGCGCATGCGCTGCCCGCCCGCCCGCAGCGGCCGTCCATCAGCCGCGCGATACGCGGGGGACCTCAGCAACGGCACCGGACCTCAGGCGCTAGGCAGGGGGAGGGGCCGGAGAGAGGGACAGAGGGGAGTGGGGGAGCGGGGGGGGGGAGAGTGGGGGAGCGGGGGGGGGGGAGAGGGAGACGAGGGGGAGGGGAGGGGGGGAGAGGGAGACGGGAGGGGGGAGGGGGGGGAGGGGGGAGGGGGAGAGGAGACGGGAGACGGGAGGGAGGAGAGGGAGACGGTGAGAGGGAGACACGGGAGGGGAGAGGGAGAGGGAGAGAGGGAGACAGGGGAGGGGAGAGGGAGACGGGAGGGAGAGGGAGACAGGGGAGGGAGAGAGGGCAGGGGAGGAGGGGAGGGAGAGAGGGCAGGGGAGGGAGGGAGGGAGGAGAGAGGGGAGGGGGGAGAGGGAGACGGGAGGGGAGGAGAGGGAGACGGGAGAGGGGAGACACGGGAGGGAGAGGGAGGGAGGGGGAGAGGGAGACGGGAGGGGAGAGGGAGACGGGAGGGGAGAGGGAGACAGGGGAGGGAGAGAGGGCAGGGGAGGAGGGGAGGGAGAGGGCAGGGGAGGGAGGGAGGGAGAGAGGGAGGGAGAGGGGGAGGGGAGGGAGGGAGAGAGGGGAGGGGAGGGAGAGAGGGGAGGGAGAGGGAGAGAGGGAGGAAAGAGGGGAGGGGAGGGAGGGAGAGAGGGGAGGGGAGGGAGGGATAGGACAGGGAGAGGACATGACAGGGAGAGGGGGGGACACACGGGCAGGGAGACCAAACGCCCCAAAATTGCCCTCGCGCCCCAAAATTGCCCTCGCAACGCGGGGCTCCCCAGCTAGTATCTATATATATAAAGCGGCTCTTCTGTCTGTCTGTCTGTCTGCCTGGTCTCTATACGTTTGGAAGTTACAGAGCGTACGACGCGCGCGTCGCCTCAAAAGAAAGCTTGCGATTCCGGACCAGTCATAGGCGTATTTACGTTTCGGCCGGACAAAAATCCCGCCCGCGGTATCCCAAAAACGTTCAGCGTTCCACTCATTAGCATCTCATTAGCGACCGTGTGACGTCGAGGTCTTCCTCCAGTTGAGTGTCGAGTGACTCGACGATTGACCAATCCTACGCTTCGGTGACCTGACCCGGTCGACCAATCGTGTGCGTGTGTGGGCGGGACTTATCCTTCTGAAACCGAGGTGAGTGGCCGCCATCTTGATTTTTCACGATTTTTTCCCCCACACTTTCTCTGTGTTAGGGAACTAAGGTAAATATTTTAATGATGTGTTAGGGAATGAAATAACAATTTAACGGGGGGGGGAGAGCTCGGAAATCGCGCGGGGGGGTGGGGGAGAGCCTCAGGAAATCGCGGGGGGGGGAGAGCCTCGGGAAATCGTGGCGGGGGGGGGGGGGAGAGCCTCGGAAATCGCCGGGGGGGTGGGGGGGAGAGCCTCGGGAAATCGCGGGGCGCTCGCGCCGGCCGCACTGACCGCGCATGCGCCGGGCCGCGAGAGCCCGGCGCCGGGCCGCCGCTCAGCATTCCGCTCTGGCAACGGCACCGGACCTCAGGTAGCAGGGGAGGGGCCGGAGAGAGGGACAGAGGGGAGCGGGGGAGGGAGGGACACAGACAGGGGAGGGGTGTGGGCGACGGGAGGGGAGGAGGGGAGCGGGGGGGAGGAGGGGAGGCGGGGGGGGGGGGAGGGGGAGCGGGGGGGGGAGGGAGCGGTGGGGGGGGAGGGGGTGGGGAGGGGGAGCGGGTGGGCGAGGGGAGGGAGGGAGGGAGACAGTGGGAGGGGAGGGATAGGACAGGGAGAGGACATGACAGGGAGAGGGGGGGACACACAGGGGCAGGGAGACGAAGCGCCCCAAAATTGCCCTCGCGCCCCAAAATTGCCCTCGCAACGCGGGGCTCCCCAGCTAGTATAGTATGTGTCACAGTACTTTAAAGCTGGGTTTGCCTGGTAACAGGGTTTGGAGAATATCATGGCGAGGGCAAACACTTTCTGTACATCTTGGTGTTTTAGGAAGTAAATGAAAGTATTTTTGGTTTCTTTTCAGGATACGAGGTTGAAAGAAGGGATTGTAAAGTTGAAACCCCACGAAGAGCCTCTCGATCTGAGCTTCTAA